>NC_066867.1:22110589-22118089 GCF_025177605.1 Cucumis melo | reverse complement strand
AGTCCTTCCCGCATCAAGCACTAATATAGTTTTAACGTCTAATTAGATCGGCGAATCATTCAAATTAAGAACATAAGCCCGTTACTTTTTATTTCTCTATAATTGGAGCATAGTGCCCTATCCTTATTCATTCGACCCGACTTTACTTTTTTTTCCGCATCAAGAATTCAAACAAGTTTGGCCTAATCTAGTAAGGTAAAAATATTACTAGAATTTTCCATTAATACGACATGCTGCTTTTTCCATTCATTCCTTTCAGGATCAGTCGCGGTCTTACAAACTCTACCGATAGTATGGACGAATCTGTTACTTCATAGAAATGTGTAAAAGATGCTAGCCGCACTTAAAAGCCGAGTACTCTACCATTGAGTTAGCAACCCCAAAATATGAAAAATTTTTCTGTGTAGATACAATCGGAATCAAAATAACAAAAGAAATGAAATTAGATGACGTAATCAAAATATTGCAATAAAAAAAACTTCTTATATCACTTACACAAAAGTAATTTTTTGTATCACAAAAAATACAATGAGACCATCATGTGCGTGAAAAGCAAGGGTCATGAAAGGGAGATAACTAGCTTCATTTATACACAATCGGATTATATTTGTTTGATACACTGTTGTCAATATTAATGTGAATAATGAAAAACGCCTATAATGGACAAAACAAAAGAATTATAAATGAATAAAAAACAAATGGAAATAACAATTTGAGTTGAATAACTATATTTAACTAGATAAAGTTAACAAAATAGAATAAGAGAAAATATTCTAATAATAATAAATTCTATTAAAATAATAGAAAAGAATTAAAAAAAACTACGTACTTAGATTGGCACTATAGAGATAATCAACATAGATAGACATAAAAGATGTAGGCGAAAGAAGAAATTAAGGAAGAAGTAGAAAAAAATATATCGGGTTTGTGGATTGAATAAACCCGATATATTTTTTTTCTATTCATCTTAGATCAATTTATATCAATAAAATAAAAATCGATTTTTTCATTAGCGAAGACGCAATTTTAAGGTAATAAGTGTATAGTATGAATAGAACAAGAGAGAGGGGGAAATACTAAAGAAAAGGTTAGTCAAAGCTATATACAAGTTAAGTTATCACACCCTCGTTTTTTTATTTCATTAATAAAAATGGAATTTCGGTTATTGATTAAGGTGAAGTTCCGTAAAAACACCTGCCTTCTTTAAAATATCATGAACAGTTCCTGTAGGTTGAGCACCCTTTTCAAGGAAATATAGAATAGCAGGAACATTTAAATAGGTTTGATTCTTTATCGGATCATAAAAACCCACTTTACGAAGATCTCTTCCTTCTCTTCGGCATCGAACATCAATTGCAATGATTCGATAAACGGCTCATTGGGATAGATGTAAATTTTAAGTACCCCCCCCAGAACCGTATAAGAAGTTTTCTCCTCGTACGGCTCGAGGAAATTCAAAGTTATGTATAGAATTCTAATTAATGTCAAATGATCTATAGATTATTAAATCAATTAGACTATGATTTAAAAATTTTTTTCTTATTCTTTTGTTTTTCTTTTGAAAAAAAAAACTCATTCTTATCCCCATAACTCAAGTTGGATAACTCTCACGCAAAGGAAAAAAAACCCTTAAGCTTAAGCATTTCATTTATTGAGCGGTCTCTAACCTCTTTATTTTTGCCTGTCTCCGTTAGAATCTATTTCGATTCTTCATTCTGATCTAGTTTAGTTATTGAGACAATTGAAAAAGATTTTTACTTGTTCCGGGATCCTTTATCCTTTCCTTGAATCATTGGGTTTAGACATTACTTCGGTGATCTTTAATCGTTTCAAAATGGTAGCAACATACCATTTTTTTTTGATTTCCTTTTTATCAAAGAATCATATAAATAATGGATTCTCGTGTGATACACTTTTAATCCAATTTGATGTTTGAATTTGAAACTTGTTCGAATTGGATCCTTTCGATTTGTATACCGAACCTATACTTACGAAGTAGTTTTAACTTATTGATTGACACTAACCCTAGATCTCTGCCCTTGATAAATGAATCAATACTTTCTACTCGAGCTCCATCATGTACTATTTACATCAAAAACCCTAAAAAAAAAAAAGAGCTCGAGTGCAACCGAACAAACTATGTCGAGTCAAGAGCATCTTCATTCCTATATAATATAAAATGGTGGGTGTAAGAATCCACAGTGGATCATGTCCTTCAAGTCGCACGTTGCTTTCTACCACATCGTTTTAAACGAAGTTTTACCATAACCTCTAATTTCTTGGAACTGGTATGTAATTGATTCATTTATGGAATCATGTATAGTCATTGGGTTAGTTGGTCCATAGTAATCTATACTCTTATGACATGGGTAGTTTTTGAAAAAGTCTTAGCAATACTTCAATTTATTGAAACCCATATTTTATTGTATATATTGTATCAATAACATTTTTTTGTATGAGTGCAATATTTATTTCTCTATATATAGATATTTTCTAGATAGAGAGAGATTTTTTGAAATTTCTATAAAATCAATTAAGAAATAATTAATTACGAATAATTAAGAATCTCCATTTTTCAATTTCTTCATAGAATGGATTCACGAGTTTAACACTTCTTCGAGTACCAAGGACTCATAAGAAATAATTAAAAAGATTTACTTGATTGAAAATTTACTACCTAAATATTATATTATAATATTATTTGAATAAATTTTTGTAAAGGATTTATTACATTTGATTATGATAAATAAATGTATATTCGGGATTAACCCATCAATTAGATAGATCTAAAATAAAAAAAAAAAAAAGAAATAAAACGATAAAAATAGATAATAACAATACATACATATCAGCATTTTCTGCCTAGTTTATTTAACTTAAGAGACTCAATAATCTTTCCTTAAAATAAAGTGAAAAAGATGTATGAATTGTTACTTGGATTTACAATTATTCATTACAGACAAACATACGAAAAAATGAGGTGAAAAGAAATACATAATATGTTACATATGTAACTTGATTCTTTGTTAATCAGATTCGGGCAGATATTCAAATTGATATCTTCCGTTATGGATTAACTCCTATCTACCCCCAATTAGATCGAGTAGATGCATCATAAATAAAAAAAGGATCCTACGGGGGGACTGGACTAGTTTCGGAGGTGCTAGACTATCTTGTATAAGGCGAAAGTCAAACAGATCTAGAGTAAACGATTGTTCCTACCTATTTTTTTTTATTTGACTCTAAAATTTAGTACCCTAAACCCTAAATAGGTCTTAAGTTTCTTAAGACCATTAATTCAATTCCATTAGTGCCAAAAACACAAGACCTTCGTGTTTATAATTCAGAAATCCACAGAAAAAAAATACTCGGGTTTCACAAACCATTTAAGAGATAGAGAATAATAGAGGCTTTCGCATTTCTGAAATGCATCATTATAAGAAAATAATAAAGAACAATCACATTCGATCTATATTTAGACTCTTAAGCATAAGGTTGTTTAAAACGGCAATCTATAGTCTGATATCGAATATTTTTCCATATATCTTATAATATACTATTATTATATATAATAATAATACGCATACTCTGGGACGGAAGGATTCGAACCTCCGAATAGCGGGACCAAAACCCGTTGCCTTACCACTTGGCCACGCCCCATTTATATTCAACACTAATAAACACTAATATTGGTAGTGCTTAGTCGTCAATTCCAGTACAAATATTTATAGAATAAATTAGATTGTTGCTCAGATTTTGATACGTTTATAGATCCAATTAAACTCAATTTATTGATCATTACATATAATTCCATTAAGATATTGTATGAAAGTAGGATTTCTTCTATTCTCGTTTTATTTGAGAATTGAAGGATTTTTGATTGGCTGAGTTCAAATCAAAGAAAGGTTTTTTGACCTACTTTATGTTATTAATTTTTCCCTTATCCCTTATATCATAGCAATAATAGGGGATTAATAACTCAATCAAATCAAAAGAAATACAATTATCTTCAAGAACAAAGAAAAAAAAAATTGTTATGCTTAATATCTTAAGTTTCATCGGTATCTGTCTTAATTCTTTCCTTTATTCAAGTAGTTTTTTCGTCGCCAAATTGCCCGAGGCCTACGCTTTTTTGAATCCAATAGTAGATGTTATGCCAGTAATACCTCTATTCTTTTTTCTATTAGCTTTTGTTTGGCAAGCTGCTGTAAGCTTTCGATAATATTTTTAATACTGTCCGAGACAAATTCATGATTTACTAGAAAAAAAAAAAAAAAGATTCTAACTAGTTATAAGATCAGATAAGTTGTACATACAGTCTGAAGCTTTAAGTTGAATCCAATATTGAAATTATTCTATAGCTATGATAAATCTGGATCACTCTCATTTTCTTATTCTTACTTTTTTCCTTTGAACGACCCTCTTCGAGTCCCCCACAATATAGAATTGTGGGTATGAAATCCAATTTTGAGTAATCAAGGACTCAACTCTTAAAATTTTTTCCTATTTATAGAAATAACTTCACTGCATTTCTTGGTGTCAAACCAGATTAAAATAGAGAATCTATTCTCTTAAAAAAAAAATGATCTTGGAGATTGTGTAATGCTTACTCTCAAACTATTTGTTTATACAGTAGTAATATTCTTTGTTTCTCTCTTCATTTTCGGATTCCTATCTAATGACCCGGGACGTAATCCGGGGCGTGAAGAATAACAAAATCAGATTTTTTTTTCCTTGCTTGATTTTGAAATGTTCTTAACATTTTATCTATTCCACATCTTTCCTCAACTATAAAAAAATACCAAGTAATTGACAGAAACGGAAAGAGAGGGATTCGAACCCTCGGTACAAAAAAATCGTACAACGGATTAGCAATCCGACGCTTTAGTCCACTCAGCCATCTCTCCCCAAATTGAAAAAGGATAATTACTATGATACATTGTATAAAAAATAGAAAATAAAGGCTTGAAAAAAGCCCTTCTTTATCTCTCTTTATTATCTTTATCTACCCCTTTATAGATATATAATTTCATTATATTGATATAGATAATTATCTAGATATATCGATGGATATCTATCAAATCGATAAAAACTTTTTTTTATTAGGAATTCCATTTAGATAAATTAGATTTCATTAGATAAGGGCTCAAAAGAAGAGATATCTTCAATCCTAATATATAAATAATACCAATATATTAAAGATTCATAAAAATATTTATAAATAAAAAGAAAGTACCTTTTTTAGTTTATTTCATCCGAAAAGCCCTTTTCTTTTTATTTTTAGTTCCACGGCCTGGCCTGGTCAGTACCTAGCCGGGCTTTTTTTGTTCCAATAAATCGTAGATCAAATTATTTATTTGATTTGAAAATGTTTTTGAAAAAAAAAAAAATAGAAACAACAAGAATCCTAAGAAGATTTATTATTTCAATTCCTATGATACAGAAAAAGATGATATAGAATCAAGGTTCGATTTCTTATTATTATTTTTTAGTACTTTACTAGAATAAAAAACTTGTTAATTAGTTAATTAAAACGAGTCCTCTTTTCCTAATCTCATTAGTGGCCCTGATGAAAATACGTCAACGCTCAAATTTTCATGATTATTTTCTGATCCGATCTTTTTATTACTTATTAATACGACTTATTTTCGTCTTCGACAAAAGGTCCATTTATATACAATAATTGCATTGTAGCGGATATAGTTTAGTGGTAAAAGTGCGATTCGTTCTATTAATCCCTTAATAGTTAAGGGATCCTTCGGGTTGATTAATATTCCGATCAAAAACTTTATTTCTTAAAAGGATTTAATCCTTTACCTCTCGATGAAAGATTCGAGGAAAAATAAAAATTCTCGTGATTTGTATCCAAAAATATGTTCTAAATTGAAAAAATTGGATCATGAAATTACGAAACATAATTTTATTGAATTGGATCAATACTTCCAATTGAAGGAATAAGGGATCCATGGATATAAGGTGGAATTTTTTCTAATCGTAACTAAATCTTCAATTTTTTCTTTGTATAAGGGAGATTGAAGCAAAACAAAATAGCTATTAAACAATGTCTTTGGTTTACTAGAGACGTCGACATCGTTTTTTTAGCTCGGCGGAAACAAAATACTTTTCCTAAGGATTATATTAAATAGAAATAGGGAACGAAATAAATAACTGGAAAGATTGTTATAATCTCCTCTTGTATAGGGATCATCTATAAAGCGGGTCCTTTTGAATGCATTCAGACGGAAAGGCTGACATAGATGTTATGGATGGTATTTTTTTTTGTTTACATCTTATAAATTTAGGAATTTATCCATCTTCCATAAAGGAGCCGAATGAAACCAAAGTTTCACGTTCGGTTTTGAATTAGAGACGTTCAGTTCAAAATGATGAATCAACGTCGACTATAACCCCTAGCCTTCCAAGCTAACGATGCGGGTTCGATTCCCGCTATCCGCTTATCTTATCTTATAATATTCTTATCTTATAATTTATATATATTATAAATAGAAATTAATTAATAATGGAATTACTCAAATAAAAATTTTCAATTTACTTAATTTTAACTAAATTTTAACTAATGTATTAGTTAATGTAATGCATCATTGAATTCAATATGCAATTTCCGGAATTCTCACACATTTTTTTTACGAACAAGAGAGGTGAAAATACGAAAAAAAAAATTGGAATCAAAAGCGTCCATTGTCTAATGGATAGGACATAGGTCTTCTAAACCTTTGGTATAGGTTCAAATCCTATTGGACGCAATTTTTTTTTCATATATTTTTTTTTAGTTTTAAATTTTCTATATCATGTCAAGAAAGGAAAGATTTTGAATGATTTGAATAAGAGACGCTTATTTATTAATAGTAATTTATAAATTAGTTTTAATATTAATTGTAACTCTAGTTTTAGATTTATTATATAAATAAACTAATAATTCAATTCTGTTTTATTTGAAGATAAGATATTAGTAGAAAGGATATTCAAATTCCAAATATTAAGATATTTATGATATTCTAAATATATTATTAGAAATATAATCTAATTTTAACTTTAACTATATTTATAAAAAAATTTCTTAATTGTATTTACATTTCATTTTAATATTGATATATATTTCTAGAAATATTATCTACTTTCTTTAATATATTTATATATATTTTTTATTTTATATAAATTATATATATATATATTCTACCTACTAACACCTAATAAATGAAAAGAATGAAATTATTTCATGTTTCAATTTTAACATTTGAAAGTTCTAAAATTGATTTATACTTTACTTGTTTTCTTTTATACTTGGTCTTGAAGTAGAAAACGTTCCATCTGTTCCTGAATAGCTTCTTTCAAAAGGGCTTCCGCTTCAGTGGTCAATGTCTTCGTAGAAGAGATTATTTCTTGAAACTGAGGTTTATTCGTTTTTACGTAAGTACGTAACTCAAGAAGAAATTTCCTTACTTGTCCAATTTCTAATGAATCAAGATAACCATTAGTTCC
>NC_066867.1:22100589-22108089 GCF_025177605.1 Cucumis melo | reverse complement strand
TTCGTAGTTATAACTAGAAAAGTACAGTTGGTTGTATCCAACTTATTCTTGAAATAAACAACTCGCACACACTCCCTTTCCAAAAAAAATCAATACACCAAGCACTACGCTTAGATTTATTGGATTTGTTGCTAAAATATCGGTATTAAATCCGAAACTCTCGGCGGATGGCCAGTAACCCAAAGAAATGAAAGAATCGGTTACATTTTTCATATGATCTCCTTTTATAGATAAAACTAATTATCTATTTCTTTCTATTTTTTTTTATTTTATTAATTTCCTATTTCTATTCGAAATAGAGTAAAAAATATGTTGTAAGAATCCTAAAAAAAAAGTTCCATTCGAGATTGGACTAAGAAAGGGAAGGAAGAAGGCGAGTCAGTATGCTAATGCCTCATCCTCAAATCAATCCTTCCCATAGGTTATTGTCCCAACGAATAAGTAATTGTAGGAGTGAAAGCTTCGTATAATTCGAAAAAGCAAGAGCAGCAAGTCCAAGTAAATAAAATACGAAAAAAAATACGTAATTTTTTTAGGATTAAACAAAAGGATTCGCAAATAAAAGTGCTAATGCTACAACTAGTCCATAAATTGTTAAAGCTTCCATAAAAGCCAGACTAAGCAATAAAGTACCTCGGATTTTTCCCTCCGCCTCGGGTTGTCTCGCGATCCCTTCTACAGCTTGGCCCGCAGCAGTACCTTGACCAATCCCAGGTCCAATAGAAGCAAGCCCGACGGCCAACCCAGCAGCAATAACGGAAGCGGCAGAAATCAGTGGATTCATGATAAGTTCCTCACACCAAAAGAAAGAAATGGTTAATGATACAATCAACCAATGAATTATAACTTATTATTCCATCACTAAGATTTATCCAACTAAAAATTACGAATTGAAGTAATAATATTATTGAATCGTCCAAACTACTTCAATCTCTCTTTTTTAGTTCCTATCCATCCACGTAGTTTTTGTGAATCCATACGACTTTTGTTCTTCCATTTCTTTTAAAGCATTCTTTGAATTCTTCATTGTTTTTCTTGATTTAATCTCTCTATTCATTCAATATTGAATTCAAAATTACATTACAGCCGAAACAGAAGGACTTCCATTGTAAGCCCTATCTAAATTCACAGTAGTAGGGCGGATTAGATATATCTTTAGTTCCTATATAACTAGTTAATATCTAATATAACATATACATGTGTTTCTTACCTAACGTAAACCAATTATTCATATCTTGGATTCCATCGAATTTGAGAATCATTCTTCGAAATATCCACAAGGGTTGTCTTATAGCAATTCGATTCAATACATCTAGTTGACTCCACTCTCCTCTACTCTACCCTACCCAATCCTTTTTTCTCGTTTTTTGGAAACCCTTTCTTTTTAGAATTATCCCACATGGAGACAATCAATCTAAATGAACGAATTCATTAGTCCAAATCCTTGCATAGAAATATCAATATTTTATTAATCTAAGTTCATGTAATTTTTTTTTGTTCAATCGTTGAGAGGAAAAAGATCTTTTAGATCTCTTTCCTTTTTTTTTAATTCCCGAATATCGTAATCTTTCTAGTCTTACTCCCTAGATAGTATATACCTTCCTTATTTTTTGATTATTTGTATATTTATGTTCCCTAAGTAGATTATCTTGAGCCATGTATACATTGCCTTGGTCTAAGCTAAAAAAAAGAGTATTTAGAAAACTAATCAATGATGACCCTCCATGGATTCGCCTATATAAGCTGCAGCTAAAGTTGCAAAAATAAGAGCTTGAATACCACTTGTAAATAATCCAAGGAACATAACAGGTATAGGAACTACTAAAGGTACTAAAGAAACAAGAACAACAACTACTAATTCATCAGCTAATATATTTCCGAAAAGTCGAAAACTAAGTGATAAGGGTTTTGTGAAATCTTCTAAGATGTTAATGGGTAAAAGGATTGGAGTTGGTTGAATGTATTTACCGAAATAACTTAATCCTTTTTTGCTAAGACCCGCATAAAAATATGCTACTGATGTGAGTAAAGCTAAAGCAACAGTAGTATTTATATCATTTGTGGGTGCGGCTAACTCTCCGTGAGGTAACTGTATGATTTTCCAAGGTAAAAGAGCTCCTGACCAATTCGAAACAAAAATAAATAGAAACATAGTTCCAATAAAGGGAACCCATGGACCATATTCTTCGCCAATCTGAGTTTTGCTCACGTCTCGAATGAATTCAAGGACATATTCGAAGAAATTCTGACCGTCAGTAGGAATGGTTTGTGGATTACGAACAGCTATAATGGCTGAACCTAATAAGATAGCAATTACAACCCAAGAAGTAATAAGTACTTGGGCATGGACTTGGAAACCTCCTATTTGCCAATACAAGTGTTGGCCGACTTCCACACCAGATATATCGTATAACCCTTTTTGTGTGTTGATAGAACATAATAGAATATTCATATTGCCCTCTGAAAGAAATAGAACTGTAAAACAAATTATTTTGATTCGACTGTCTTTTTTTTTACTTGCCTTGAGTTGTCTATTTTTGATACCAATTTATTACATTACAATATCCCTAGTTTTTTTTTATCTCTTTTGTGCGATTCGGGAATAGTAACCAATTCCCGAAATCTATGGAGTTCCCCCCAAAATTGATTTATCTTATTATTAATCAAGAATTTCGTATAGAGCTAGAACGACCCTCCGAAATTGCAAATACTAATTTGTTAAGAATTAATCGGATTGAAGCTATAGCATCATCATTCGCTGGAATCGAAATATCTGCGAGATCGGGGTCACAATTTGTATCAATTAAACAAATAGTTGGAATTCCCAACGTGATACATTCTTGAAGAGCCCGATATTCTTCTTGTTGATCAACGATTATTACAATATCGGGTAACCCCGTCATATATTTAATCCCGCCCAGATATGTTTGCAAGTGAGATAATTGTCTCTTCAACATAGCGGCATCCCTTTTCGGAAGACGGTTGAGTCCCCCCGTCTTTTGTTCCGTTCTCAAGTCCCTGAACTTATGAAGTCTCGTTTCTGTAGTAGACCAATTTGTTAACATCCCCCCGAGCCATTTTTTATTAACATAATGACACCGAGTCCTTGTTGCAGCCCGGGCTACTGAATCCGCTGCTTTATTTTTGGTACCAACAATTAAGAATTGTTTGCCCCTAGTTGCTGCATCAAAAACTAAATCACAAGCTTCTGATAAAAAACGAGCAGTTTGAGTAAGATTTATAATATGAATACCTTTACGTTTTGCAGAGATATAAGGTGCCATTCTAGGATTCCATTTCCTAGTACCATGACCAAAATGAACTCCTGCCTCCATCATCTCTCCCAAATGGATGTTCCAATATCTTCTTGTCATTTCTCCCCCCACTTCCTCGCTTTTTTTTCTTAAAAAAAGAGACGAGCTGAAATAGAAATAAATAATTGTTCCCATGGAACCTTATCCTCTACCTCGACCGGGGATTGACTGTTGATACACAATCCAAGCCATTAATTTTTTTCTATTCGTTATTATCTTATTACCAAATTAACGCGGCTAGTTAACAGGATGACTCCACTTTTATGAATCATTAAATCCTAGAAATGCTTGTTCTGATGTATCATGTAAATTCGTTGAAATGAAAAAATCAAATAATTCTTTGTGGTGGAACAAAATATCTCTCATTTCCCCCTCGAAAATTTTTTTTGGGGGGGGTTCTAAAGGAATATTGTTATGTTGCCTCGAACGGTGCGCTAATTCTCTGAATCCGGTACCAACTGGTATCATTCCTCCTAGAACAACGTTCTCTTTCAAACCTCTCAACCAATCGATACGACCTCGGAGGGCGGCTTTTGCTAAAACTCGAGCAGTTTCTTGAAAACTTGCTTCCGATATGAAACTTTGAGTATTTAGAGATGCTTTCGTTATTCCCAATAATACGGCTCGGTAACAGATCGCTTCTTCCAAAGCACGCCCTGTTCGTTCCGCTCGTAACAACCCAATGAGTTCTCCAGGTGAAAAAACATTAGACATTCCATCTTCTGAAACCAAGACTTTTGATGTTATTTGACGTACAATAATTTCGATATGTCTATTATGGATCTCCACCCCCTGGGATCGATAAACCTTTTGGATCTTATTAACCAAAGAGATACGACTTTGCACTATCGTTAGTTCAGAACCAATCAAAAATCCCCAAGGAATTCCAAGAATTCTTGTTATACGCTCGTTCCAACCCTCAATTCTCTTTTCTAGGCTCATCGATATTGAATCAATCGAACGCACTTCTAATACTTGTTCGACTTTTGGAAGACCCTGCGTTATATCACCAGATCGTGATTTTTCATATATAAATGTAACTAAAGTATCTCCTTCGTAAAGCATTTCGCCATAATGGCGATGAACAGTTGCTCCTGAAGTGGCCAAATAAGGCTTAGCTAATCTTATTACTACAGAATCAACTTCAACAATTATAATTTGACCCGATTTTAGGTGTGGTCTATTTTTGGCTATACATACATTTTCAAAAAAAAAATGTCCAAGACTAATTCTTGTTCTTGTAGGTGTTTCTTCACAATAATTATTGTGATAATTATGATGCAGAAAATGCCAATTCAAATTAAATGTATTGAAAACGATGTTACTGCATGGATCGGAATTGAAAATCCCCCCGTTTTCATCCATTAAATAATATTTAAGTACTTGAAAAGTCTGTTTTAAATTGTCAAGTTGCAAATATTTAGTTAGGGAGATCGGATTATGAGTTATTAAGTCATAAAATGAATAAAAATTCACAATTTGAGGGGCCGCCCCTAAAGGTCCTAACGAATTCCTAATTGAAATTAGAGGATCCTTTTTACTTGATTCTTTTATGACATTATAATCTTTTACATCGTTGAATAGATCCATTTGCAAACAATTCGATGCTGACAAAATTATCAAAGATTGGCGTTCCTTATTTCTATTGAACAACGTACGAATAGTTCCTTGATTTTGACTCGGAGATTGTGGAACCCTTGTCTTGGAATAAATAGAAAAAAATGGATTGATATTCGTGCGATCTGACTCATTATTAAAGATCAATCCTGAACCTGACGGATCTTTCCTTTTTCTCATATACGCAGTATCGGATTTCCCTAAGTCTATTCGTAGGAAATTTCGAACCAGACCATTTGTACTTACTTCAACAAAGGAAGCGCGCGCGTCTTCGATAGAAGAGCTTTTTTTGTCTCGGTCCCAATTCAACAATAAACAAGTCCGAACTAATTGAATGCTTGTGCCAGAAATTCCCCGAATTGGTTTTCCATTTCCATAAAGTATATAATTGACAACTCTAAGCTCCAGATTATCCCTTTCTTGCAATAGATCCTGTGGGAAAAGTTTTACTAAATTGATACCGTCGGCTAGTTCATATATGATTACAGGTCGAACAAAAACAAAATACTTTTTCTTGGTAGGTGTGATCCACTGGACATAAATCCAATTTTTCGATTTTTTTGATTTCTTAGAATTTTTTTTTACTCTTTCTGGTGGTATCAAGATGCCATTGTGTCGGGATATCTTATCCATCTCTCCAGGAAAATGTATATCTCCAGAAAATATTTTGAGTTCAATCCTTTTTTTTTTTTTCTCCACTCGGACCAATCCACCTACTCGGCTTCTTATACTTAAAGTTAGTCGTGTAGCTACTCCAATGATACTATTGTTCCGTACCATTATGGAAGAAGATTCTGGTAAAATATGCACTTCCTCGGGAATGAAAAAAAATCGATCCACTTTCATTTGCATTTGGTATTTTGGCTTAAAGTCTTTGACTCCTCGATACTCAATCAAATCCTCTTTTTTGAGGATTGAATGCACCCCTATAGTCCCATATTTAGTAATTCCTGAACTATTTCTTCTGTATTGAGGATCATCGAAAAAAGCAAGAATACTATTTCTACGAAAAAGACCATTTATGGGTATTTCAATCGAAATACCGGAAGGGGGGTCGTAGTTCTTTTTCTCGTTCTTGAAGTGATTCAAATTGAATGATGAATCCATTTCTTCGCCTCTTTGCCAATAAATCAGAATTACCGTGGAAAATAGCAGGATATGTGAGATTAGATTGACCCGTACATAGGATTGGATTAAGTTCTGAATAATCAGGAATTCCGCTTTCGTTTTTACCAGAGAGATCCGGACCATAAAATTTTTGTCCCACTTTATCATTATTTACTGAAAGGCTAGAAATATATCTTCTTTCGACACAAAGAGAATGAACGTTAATTTGATCTTGATCCTTGTAGAGTGAAAAAGGGACTACACTGCATCCGCACGAACCTCCTGATAATATCCATAAATGACTTGTTTTTGGTAAGAGATGGACATTACTATATGTAAATTCGGGTGCATGGTACACGTCGGTACTCCAATGCATTTCTCCCTCTGAGTCAGAATAAATATGTTTTCGAACTCTCTCTTTTAAATTAAGAGTGTATGTTCCCGCGCGAATCTCAGCAATCACTTGTTCTGATTCTACATATTGATCATTTTGAACTAAAAGTAAACTTTTTGGTGGAATAGTGACGTTATGTATAATATCCTCACTCTCAATAGTTACATACAAGTCTATATAACATAAAAAAGCAGGATGCCCATGGCGTGTACGTGTGGGATGAACCAAATTCTCATTGAATTTGATTTTGCCATTAGAAGAAGCTCGTATATGTTCTGCAGTCCCCCCTGTGAATACTCCGCCGGTATGAAAAGTTCTTAATGTTAGTTGAGTACCCGGTTCTCCAATAGATTGACCCGCAATAATACCTACGGCTTCTCCCAATTCTACCAGGTCCCCGTGAGTAGGACTTCGTCCATAACATAATCGGCAGATCCAAGATGTACTCCTACAAGTAAAGGGAGTCCGAATAGATATTGGTTGGGTTTGAAAGGTTATGAATCGATTAATAAGTCCAATACCAATATCTTGATTTCGAACACCAATGCATCGCGGGCCCATATATATATCGTCCGCTAATACACGACCAATTAATGTTTGGATAAAAATTCTTTCCGGAATCATCCTATTTCCAGGACTCACTAAAATCCCTCGGATGGTTCCACAATCGGTTCTACGTACAACAATGTGTTGAACTACTTCAACAAGTCTACGTGTAAGATATCCAGCATCCGATGTTCGTACAGCAGTATCCACAACTCCTTTCCGCGCTCCGTAGCAAGAAATTATATATTCCGTTAAGGACAGCCCCTCACGTAAATTGCTTTGAATGGGTAAATCAATCATTTGTCCTTGTGGATCTGACATTAATCCTCTCATACCTACTAATTGGTGTACTTGAGATGCATTTCCTCGAGCTCCCGAAAAAGACATTATATGGACTGGATTAAAAGGGTCAGTCATCCTAAAATTAGGATTCATTTCTTGTCGCAAATATTCACTTGTAGCATACCATATCTCAATGGACTGGCGTAATTTTTCTACTGCGTGTACGTTTCCATAATGATG
>NC_066867.1:21979595-22100489 GCF_025177605.1 Cucumis melo | reverse complement strand
GGACCGCTTTTTACCCCACGTCGGAGAAAACTGAGTCCCGGGCATTCCCGCTCGCGTTTTCTTGGGACGAGCACCGGAAGTCCCTTGAGCTCAGCCCGTTTCCTTCGCTGCAAGTGCATTTCCAGTGGTTTCTGACACCGGACGAGCGTTCGCCACTCGTTGGAAGCTTCGGCCATCTTTTGGACCGTTTTGGGTCGCACCACAGTTCTCCCTCCAACGAGCTCGCTTCCCGACCTATACCTCCGGAAAACGTGTCAGGGAGCATGCCAGGAGTGTGGGTTGAAGTCCTCGGAGCACGAGACCCGAAGATCGAAAGACTTATGACCAATACGGAGCAAAGGGAAGAAACCGTCGGGGGACCGCTTTTTTACCCCAGGACGAGAAAACTGAGTCCGGGGCATTCCCGCTCGCGTTTTCTTGGGACGAGCACCGGAAGTCCTCGAGCTCAGCCCGTTTCCTTCGCTGCAAGTGCATTTCCAGTGGTTTCTGACACCGGACGAGCGTTCGCCACTCGTTGGAAGCTTCGGCCATCTTTTGGACCGTTTTGGGTCGCACCACAGTTCTCCCTCCAACGAGCTCGCTTCCCGACCTATACCTCCGGAAAACGTGTCAGGGAGCATGCCAGGAGTGTGGGTTGAAGTCCTCGGAGCACGAGACCCGAAGATCGAAAGACTTATGACCAATACGGAGCAAAGGGAAGAAACCGTCGGGGGACCGCTTTTTACCCCAGGACGAGAAAACTGAGTCCGGGGCATTCCCGCTCGCGTTTTCTTGGGACGAGCACCGGAAGTCCTCGAGCTCAGCCCGTTTCCTTCGCTGCAAGTGCATTTCCAGTGGTTTCTGACACCGGACGAGCGTTCGCCACTCGTTGGAAGCTTCGGCCATCTTTTGGACCGTTTTGGGTCGCACCACAGTTCTCCCTCCAACGAGCTCGCTTCCCGACCTATACCTCCGGAAAACGTGTCAGGGAGCATGCCAGGAGTGTGGGTTGAAGTCCTCGGAGCACGAGACCCGAAGATCGAAAGACTTATGACCAATACGGAGCAAAGGGAAGAAACCGTCGGGGGACCGCTTTTTACCCCAGGGACGAGAAAACTGAGTCCGGGGCATTCCCGCTCGCGTTTTCTTGGGACGAGCACCGGAAGTCCTCGAGCTCAGCCCGTTTCCTTCGCTGCAAGTGCATTTCCAGTGGTTTCTGACACCGGACGAGCGTTCGCCACTCGTTGGAAGCTTCGGCCATCTTTTGGACCGTTTTGGGTCGCACCACAGTTCTCCCTCCAACGAGCTCGCTTCCCGACCTATACCTCCGGAAAACGTGTCAGGGAGCATGCCAGGAGTGTGGGTTGAAGTCCTCGGAGCACGAGACCCGAAGATCGAAAGACTTATGACCAATACGGAGCAAAGGGAAGAAACCGTCGGGGGACCGCTTTTTACCCCAGGACGAGAAAACTGAGTCCGGGGCATTCCCGCTCGCGTTTTCTTGGGACGAGCACCGGAAGTCCTCGAGCTCAGCCCGTTTCCTTCGCTGCAAGTGCATTTCCAGTGGTTTCTGACACCGGACGAGCGTTCGCCACTCGTTGGAAGCTTCGGCCATCTTTTGGACCGTTTTGGGTCGCAACACAGTTCTCCCTCCAACGAGCTCGCTTCCCGACCTATACCTCCGGAAAACGTGTCAGGGAGCATGCCAGGAGTGTGGGTTGAAGTCCTCGGAGCACGAGACCCGAAGATCGAAAGACTTATGACCAATACGGAGCAAAGGGAAGAAACCGTCGGGGGACCGCTTTTTACCCCAGGACGAGAAAACTGAGTCCGGGGCATTCCCGCTCGCGTTTTCTTGGGACGAGCACCGGAAGTCCTCGAGCTCAGCCCGTTTCCTTCGCTGCAAGTGCATTTCCAGTGGTTTCTGACACCGGACGAGCGTTCGCCACTCGTTGGAAGCTTCGGCCATCTTTTGGACCGTTTTGGGTCGCACACAGTTCTCCCTCCAACGAGCTCGCTTCCCGACCTATACCTCCGGAAAACGTGTCAGGGAGCATGCCAGGAGTGTGGGTTGAAGTCCTCGGAGCACGAGACCCGAAGATCGAAAGACTTATGACCAATACGGAGCAAAGGGAAGAAACCGTCGGGGGACCGCTTTTTACCCCAGACGAGAAAACTGAGTCCGGGGCATTCCCGCTCGCGTTTTCTTGGGACGAGCACCGGAAGTCCTCGAGCTCAGCCCGTTTCCTTCGCTGCAAGTGCATTTCCAGTGGTTTCTGACACCGGACGAGCGTTCGCCACTCGTTGGAAGCTTCGGCCATCTTTTGGACCGTTTTGGGTCGCACCACAGTTCTCCCTCCAACGAGCTCGCTTCCCGACCTATACCTCCGGAAAACGTGTCAGGGAGCATGCCAGGAGTGTGGGTTGAAGTCCTCGGAGCACGAGACCCGAAGATCGAAAGACTTTATGACCAATACGGAGCAAAGGGAAGAAACCGTCGGGGGACCGCTTTTTACCCCAGGACGAGAAAGCTGAGTCCGGGGCATTCCCGCTCGCGTTTTCTTGGGACGAGCACCGGAAGTCCTCGAGCTCAGCCCGTTTCCTTCGCTGCAAGTGCATTTCCAGTGGTTTCTGACACCGGACGAGCGTTCGCCACTCGTTGGAAGCTTCGGCCATCTTTTGGACCGTTTTTGGGTCGCACCACAGTTCTCCCTCCAACGAGCTCGCTTCCCGACCTATACCTCCGGAAAACGTGTCAGGGAGCATGCCAGGAGTGTGGGTTGAAGTCCTCGGAGCACGAGACCCGAAGATCGAAAGACTTATGACCAATACGGAGCAAAGGGAAGAAAACCGTCGGGGGACCGCTTTTTTACCCCAGGACGAGAAAGCTGAGTCCGGGGCATTCCCGCTCGCGTTTTCTTGGGACGAGCACCGGAAGTCCTCGAGCTCAGCCCGTTTCCTTCGCTGCAAGTGCATTTCCAGTGGTTTCTGACACCGGACGAGCGTTCGCCACTCGTTGGAAGCTTCGGCCATCTTTTGGACCGTTTTGGGTCGCACCACAGTTCTCCCTCCAACGAGCTCGCTTCCCGACCTATACCTCCGGAAAACGTGTCAGGGAGCATGCCAGGAGTGTGGGTTGAAGTCCTCGGAGCACGAGACCCGAAGATCGAAAGACTTATGACCAATACGGAGCAAAGGGAAGAAACCGTCGGGGGACCGCTTTTTACCCCAGGACGAGAAAGCTGAGTCCGGGGCATTCCCGCTCGCGTTTTCTTGGGACGAGCACCGGAAGTCCTCGAGCTCAGCCCGTTTCCTTCGCTGCAAGTGCATTTCCAGTGGTTTCTGACACCGGACGAGCGTTCGCCACTCGTTGGAAGCTTCGGCCATCTTTTGGACCGTTTTGGGTCGCACCACAGTTCTCCCTCCAACGAGCTCGCTTCCCGACCTATACCTCCGGAAAACGTGTCAGGGAGCATGCCAGGAGTGTGGGTTGAAGTCCTCGGAGCACGAGACCCGAAGATCGAAAGACTTATGACCAATACGGAGCAAAGGGAAGAAACCGTCGGGGGGACCGCTTTTTACCCCAGGACGAGAAAGCTGAGTCCGGGGCATTCCCGCTCGCGTTTTCTTGGGACGAGCACCGGAAGTCCTCGAGCTCAGCCCGTTTCCTTCGCTGCAAGTGCATTTCCAGTGGTTTCTGACACCGGACGAGCGTTCGCCACTCGTTGGAAGCTTCGGCCATCTTTTGGACCGTTTTGGGTCGCACCACAGTTCTCCCTCCAACGAGCTCGCTTCCCGACCTATACCTCCGGAAAACGTGTCAGGGAGCATGCCAGGAGTGTGGGTTGAAGTCCTCGGAGCACGAGACCCGAAGATCGAAAGACTTATGACCAATACGGAGCAAAGGGAAGAAACCGTCGGGGGACCGCTTTTTACCCCAGGACGAGAAAACTGAGTCCGGGGCATTCCCGCTCGCGTTTTCTTGGGACGAGCACCGGAAGTCCTCGAGCTCAGCCCGTTTCCTTCGCTGCAAGTGCATTTCCAGTGGTTTCTGACACCGGACGAGCGTTCGCCACTCGTTGGAAGCTTCGGCCATCTTTTGGACCGTTTTGGGTCGCACCACAGTTCTCCCTCCAACGAGCTCGCTTCCCGACCTATACCTCCGGAAAACGTGTCAGGGAGCATGCCAGGAGTGTGGGTTGAAGTCCTCGGAGCACGAGACCCGAAGATCGAAAGACTTATGACCAATACGGAGCAAAGGGAAGAAACCGTCGGGGGACCGCTTTTTACCCCAGGACGAGGAAAACTGAGTCCGGGGCATTCCCGCTCGCGTTTTCTTGGGACGAGCACCGGAAGTCCTCGAGCTCAGCCCGTTTCCTTCGCTGCAGGTGCATTTCCAGTGGTTTCTGACACCGGACGAGCGTTCGCCACTCGTTGGAAGCTTCGGCCATCTTTTGGACCGTTTTGGGTCGCACCACAGTTCTCCCTCCAACGAGCTCGCTTCCCGACCTATACCTCCGGAAAACGTGTCAGGGAGCATGCCAGGAGTGTGGGTTGAAGTCCTCGGAGCACGAGACCCGAAGATCGAAAGACTTATGACCAATACGGAGCAAAGGGAAGAAACCGTCGGGGGACCGCTTTTTACCCCAGGACGAGAAAACTGAGTCCGGGGCATTCCCGCTCGCGTTTTCTTGGGACGAGCACCGGAAGTCCTCGAGCTCAGCCCGTTTCCTTCGCTGCAGGTGCATTTCCAGTGGTTTCTGACACCGGACGAGCGTTCGCCACTCGTTGGAAGCTTCGGCCATCTTTTGGACCGTTTTGGGTCGCACCACAGTTCTCCCTCCAACGAGCTCGCTTCCCGACCTATACCTCCGGAAAACGTGTCAGGGAGCATGCCAGGAGTGTGGGTTGAAGTCCTCGGAGCACGAGACCCGAAGATCGAAAGACTTATGACCAATACGGAGCAAAGGGAAGAAACCGTCGGGGGACCGCTTTTTACCCCAGGACGAGAAAACTGAGTCCGGGGCATTCCCGCTCGCGTTTTCTTGGGACGAGCACCGGAAGTCCTCGAGCTCAGCCCGTTTCCTTCGCTGCAGGTGCATTTCCAGTGGTTTCTGACACCGGACGAGCGTTCGCCACTCGTTGGAAGCTTCGGCCATCTTTTGGACCGTTTTGGGTCGCACCACAGTTCTCCCTCCAACGAGCTCGCTTCCCGACCTATACCTCCGGAAAACGTGTCAGGGAGCATGCCAGGAGTGTGGGTTGAAGTCCTCGGAGCACGAGACCCGAAGATCGAAAGACTTATGACCAATACGGAGCAAAGGGAAGAAACCGTCGGGGGACCGCTTTTTACCCCAGGACGAGAAAACTGAGTCCGGGGCATTCCCGCTCGCGTTTTCTTGGGACGAGCACCGGAAGTCCTCGAGCTCAGCCCGTTTCCTTCGCTGCAGGTGCATTTCCAGTGGTTTCTGACACCGGACGAGCGTTCGCCACTCGTTGGAAGCTTCGGCCATCTTTTGGACCGTTTTGGGTCGCACCACAGTTCTCCCTCCAACGAGCTCGCTTCCCGACCTATACCTCCGGAAAACGTGTCAGGGAGCATGCCAGGAGTGTGGGTTGAAGTCCTCGGAGCACGAGACCCGAAGATCGAAAGACTTATGACCAATACGGAGCAAAGGGAAGAAACCGTCGGGGGACCGCTTTTTACCCCAGGACGAGAAAACTGAGTCCGGGGCATTCCCGCTCGCGTTTTCTTGGGACGAGCACCGGAAGTCCTCGAGCTCAGCCCGTTTCCTTCGCTGCAGGTGCATTTCCAGTGGTTTCTGACACCGGACGAGCGTTCGCCACTCGTTGGAAGCTTCGGCCATCTTTTGGACCGTTTTGGGTCGCACCACAGTTCTCCCTCCAACGAGCTCGCTTCCCGACCTATACCTCCGGAAAACGTGTCAGGGAGCATGCCAGGAGTGTGGGCTGAAGTCCTCGGAGCACGAGACCCGAAGATCGAAAGACTTATGACCAATACGGAGCAAAGGGAAGAAACCGTCGGGGGACCGCTTTTTACCCCAGGACGAGAAAACTGAGTCCGGGGCATTCCCGCTCGCGTTTTCTTGGGACGAGCACCGGAAGTCCTCGAGCTCAGCCCGTTTCCTTCGCTGCAAGTGCATTTCCAGTGGTTTCTGACACCGGACGAGCGTTCGCCACTCGTTGGAAGCTTCGGCCATCTTTTGGACCGTTTTGGGTCGCACCACAGTTCTCCCTCCAACGAGCTCGCTTCCCGACCTATACCTCCGGAAAACGTGTCAGGGAGCATGCCAGGAGTGTGGGTTGAAGTCCTCGGAGCACGAGACCCGAAGATCGAAAGACTTATGACCAATACGGAGCAAAGGGAAGAAACCGTCGGGGGACCGCTTTTTACCCCAGGACGAGAAAACTGAGTCCGGGGCATTCCCGCTCGCGTTTTCTTGGGACGAGCACCGGAAGTCCTCGAGCTCAGCCCGTTTCCTTCGCTGCAAGTGCATTTCCAGTGGTTTCTGACACCGGACGAGCGTTCGCCACTCGTTGGAAGCTTCGGCCATCTTTTGGACCGTTTTGGGTCGCACCACAGTTCTCCCTCCAACGAGCTCGCTTCCCGACCTATACCTCCGGAAAACGTGTCAGGGAGCATGCCAGGAGTGTGGGTTGAAGTCCTCGGAGCACGAGACCCGAAGATCGAAAGACTTATGACCAATACGGAGCAAAGGGAAGAAACCGTCGGGGGACCGCTTTTTACCCCAGGACGAGAAAACTGAGTCCGGGGCATTCCCGCTCGCGTTTTCTTGGGACGAGCACCGGAAGTCCTCGAGCTCAGCCCGTTTCCTTCGCTGCAAGTGCATTTCCAGTGGTTTCTGACACCGGACGAGCGTTCGCCACTCGTTGGAAGCTTCGGCCATCTTTTGGACCGTTTTGGGTCGCACCACAGTTCTCCCTCCAACGAGCTCGCTTCCCGACCTATACCTCCGGAAAACGTGTCAGGGAGCATGCCAGGAGTGTGGGTTGAAGTCCTCGGAGCACGAGACCCGAAGATCGAAAGACTTATGACCAATACGGAGCAAAGGGAAGAAACCGTCGGGGGACCGCTTTTTACCCCAGGACGAGAAAACTGAGTCCGGGGCATTCCCGCTCGCGTTTTCTTGGGACGAGCACCGGAAGTCCTCGAGCTCAGCCCGTTTCCTTCGCTGCAAGTGCATTTCCAGTGGTTTCTGACACCGGACGAGCGTTCGCCACTCGTTGGAAGCTTCGGCCATCTTTTGGACCGTTTTGGGTCGCACCACAGTTCTCCCTCCAACGAGCTCGCTTCCCGACCTATACCTCCGGAAAACGTGTCAGGGAGCATGCCAGGAGTGTGGGTTGAAGTCCTCGGAGCACGAGACCCGAAGATCGAAAGACTTATGACCAATACGGAGCAAAGGGAAGAAACCGTCGGGGGACCGCTTTTTACCCCAGGACGAGAAAACTGAGTCCGGGGCATTCCCGCTCGCGTTTTCTTGGGACGAGCACCGGAAGTCCTCGAGCTCAGCCCGTTTCCTTCGCTGCAAGTGCATTTCCAGTGGTTTCTGACACCGGACGAGCGTTCGCCACTCGTTGGAAGCTTCGGCCATCTTTTGGACCGTTTTGGGTCGCACCACAGTTCTCCCTCCAACGAGCTCGCTTCCCGACCTATACCTCCGGAAAACGTGTCAGGGAGCATGCCAGGAGTGTGGGTTGAAGTCCTCGGAGCACGAGACCCGAAGATCGAAAGACTTATGACCAATACGGAGCAAAGGGAAGAAACCGTCGGGGGACCGCTTTTTACCCCAGGACGAGAAAACTGAGTCCGGGGCATTCCCGCTCGCGTTTTCTTGGGACGAGCACCGGAAGTCCTCGAGCTCAGCCCGTTTCCTTCGCTGCAAGTGCATTTCCAGTGGTTTCTGACACCGGACTAGCGTTCGCCACTCGTTGGAAGCTTCGGCCATCTTTTGGACCGTTTTGGGTCGCACCACAGTTCTCCCTCCAACGAGCTCGCTTCCCGACCTATACCTCCGGAAAACGTGTCAGGGAGCATGCCAGGAGTGTGGGTTGAAGTCCTCGGAGCACGAGACCCGAAGATCGAAAGACTTATGACCAATACGGAGCAAAGGGAAGAAACCGTCGGGGGACCGCTTTTTACCCCAGGACGAGAAAACTGAGTCCGGGGCATTCCCGCTCGCGTTTTCTTGGGACGAGCACCGGAAGTCCTCGAGCTCAGCCCGTTTCCTTCGCTGCAAGTGCATTTCCAGTGGTTTCTGACACCGGACGAGCGTTCGCCACTCGTTGGAAGCTTCGGCCATCTTTTGGACCGTTTTGGGTCGCACCACAGTTCTCCCTCCAACGAGCTCGCTTCCCGACCTATACCTCCGGAAAACGTGTCAGGGAGCATGCCAGGAGTGTGGGTTGAAGTCCTCGGAGCACGAGACCCGAAGATCGAAAGACTTATGACCAATACGGAGCAAAGGGAAGAAACCGTCGGGGGACCGCTTTTTACCCCAGGACGAGAAAACTGAGTCCGGGGCATTCCCGCTCGCGTTTTCTTGGGACGAGCACCGGAAGTCCTCGAGCTCAGCCCGTTTCCTTCGCTGCAAGTGCATTTCCAGTGGTTTCTGACACCGGACGAGCGTTCGCCACTCGTTGGAAGCTTCGGCCATCTTTTGGACCGTTTTGGGTCGCACCACAGTTCTCCCTCCAACGAGCTCGCTTCCCGACCTATACCTCCGGAAAACGTGTCAGGGAGCATGCCAGGAGTGTGGGTTGAAGTCCTCGGAGCACGAGACCCGAAGATCGAAAGACTTATGACCAATACGGAGCAAAGGGAAGAAACCGTCGGGGGACCGCTTTTTACCCCAGGACGAGAAAACTGAGTCCGGGGCATTCCCGCTCGCGTTTTCTTGGGACGAGCACCGGAAGTCCTCGAGCTCAGCCCGTTTCCTTCGCTGCAAGTGCATTTCCAGTGGTTTCTGACACCGGACGAGCGTTCGCCACTCGTTGGAAGCTTCGGCCATCTTTTGGACCGTTTTGGGTCGCACCACAGTTCTCCCTCCAACGAGCTCGCTTCCCGACCTATACCTCCGGAAAACGTGTCAGGGAGCATGCCAGGAGTGTGGGTTGAAGTCCTCGGAGCACGAGACCCGAAGATCGAAAGACTTATGACCAATACGGAGCAAAGGGAAGAAACCGTCGGGGGACCGCTTTTTACCCCAGGACGAGAAAACTGAGTCCGGGGCATTCCCGCTCGCGTTTTCTTGGGACGAGCACCGGAAGTCCTCGAGCTCAGCCCGTTTCCTTCGCTGCAAGTGCATTTCCAGTGGTTTCTGACACCGGACGAGCGTTCGCCACTCGTTGGAAGCTTCGGCCATCTTTTGGACCGTTTTGGGTCGCACCACAGTTCTCCCTCCAACGAGCTCGCTTCCCGACCTATACCTCCGGAAAACGTGTCAGGGAGCATGCCAGGAGTGTGGGTTGAAGTCCTCGGAGCACGAGACCCGAAGATCGAAAGACTTATGACCAATACGGAGCAAAGGGAAGAAACCGTCGGGGGACCGCTTTTTACCCCAGGACGAGAAAACTGAGTCCGGGGCATTCCCGCTCGCGTTTTCTTGGGACGAGCACCGGAAGTCCTCGAGCTCAGCCCGTTTCCTTCGCTGCAAGTGCATTTCCAGTGGTTTCTGACACCGGACGAGCGTTCGCCACTCGTTGGAAGCTTCGGCCATCTTTTGGACCGTTTTGGGTCGCACCACAGTTCTCCCTCCAACGAGCTCGCTTCCCGACCTATACCTCCGGAAAACGTGTCAGGGAGCATGCCAGGAGTGTGGGTTGAAGTCCTCGGAGCACGAGACCCGAAGATCGAAAGACTTATGACCAATACGGAGCAAAGGGAAGAAACCGTCGGGGGACCGCTTTTTACCCCAGGACGAGAAAACTGAGTCCGGGGCATTCCCGCTCGCGTTTTCTTGGGACGAGCACCAGAAGTCCTCGAGCTCAGCCCGTTTCCTTCGCTGCAAGTGCATTTCCAGTGGTTTCTGACACCGGACGAGCGTTCGCCACTCGTTGGAAGCTTCGGCCATCTTTTGGACCGTTTTGGGTCGCACCACAGTTCTCCCTCCAACGAGCTCGCTTCCCGACCTATACCTCCGGAAAACGTGTCAGGGAGCATGCCAGGAGTGTGGGTTGAAGTCCTCGGAGCACGAGACCCGAAGATCGAAAGACTTATGACCAATACGGAGCAAAGGGAAGAAACCGTCGGGGGACCGCTTTTTACCCCAGGACGAGAAAACTGAGTCCGGGGCATTCCCGCTCGCGTTTTCTTGGGACGAGCACCGGAAGTCCTCGAGCTCAGCCCGTTTCCTTCGCTGCAAGTGCATTTCCAGTGGTTTCTGACACCGGACGAGCGTTCGCCACTCGTTGGAAGCTTCGGCCATCTTTTGGACCGTTTTGGGTCGCACCACAGTTCTCCCTCCAACGAGCTCGCTTCCCGACCTATACCTCCGGAAAACGTGTCAGGGAGCATGCCAGGAGTGTGGGTTGAAGTCCTCGGAGCACGAGACCCGAAGATCGAAAGACTTATGACCAATACGGAGCAAAGGGAAGAAACCGTCGGGGGACCGCTTTTTACCCCAGGACGAGAAAACTGAGTCCGGGGCATTCCCGCTCGCGTTTTCTTGGGACGAGCACCGGAAGTCCTCGAGCTCAGCCCCTTTCCTTCGCTGCAAGTGCATTTCCAGTGGTTTCTGACACCGGACGAGCGTTCGCCACTCGTTGGAAGCTTCGGCCATCTTTTGGACCGTTTTGGGTCGCACCACAGTTCTCCCTCCAACGAGCTCGCTTCCCGACCTATACCTCCGGAAAACGTGTCAGGGAGCATGACAGGAGTGTGGGTTGAAGTCCTCGGAGCACGAGACCCGAAGATCGAAAGACTTATGACCAATACGGAGCAAAGGGAAGAAACCGTCGGGGGACCGCTTTTTACCCCAGGACGAGAAAACTGAGTCCGGGGCATTCCCGCTCGCGTTTTCTTGGGACGAGCACCGGAAGTCCTCGAGCTCAGCCCGTTTCCTTCGCTGCAGGTGCATTTCCAGTGGTTTCTGACACCGGACGAGCGTTCGCCACTCGTTGGAAGCTTCGGCCATCTTTTGGACCGTTTTGGGTCGCACCACAGTTCTCCCTCCAACGAGCTCGCTTCCCGACCTATACCTCCGGAAAACGTGTCAGGGAGCATGCCAGGAGTGTGGGTTGAAGTCCTCGGAGCACGAGACCCGAAGATCGAAAGACTTATGACCAATACGGAGCAAAGGGAAGAAACCGTCGGGGGACCGCTTTTTACCCCAGGACGAGAAAACTGAGTCCGGGGCATTCCCGCTCGCGTTTTCTTGGGACGAGCACCGGAAGTCCTCGAGCTCAGCCCGTTTCCTTCGCTGCAGGTGCATTTCCAGTGGTTTCTGACACCGGACGAGCGTTCGCCACTCGTTGGAAGCTTCGGCCATCTTTTGGACCGTTTTGGGTCGCACCACAGTTCTCCCTCCAACGAGCTCGCTTCCCGACCTATACCTCCGGAAAACGTGTCAGGGAGCATGCCAGGAGTGTGGGTTGAAGTCCTCGGAGCACGAGACAAGAAGATCGAAAGACTTATGACCAATACGGAGCAAAGGGAAGAAACCGTCGGGGGACCGCTTTTTACCCCAGGACGAGAAAACTGAGTCCGGGGCATTCCCGCTCGCGTTTTCTTGGGACGAGCACCGGAAGTCCTCGAGCTCAGCCCGTTTCCTTCGCTGCAAGTGCATTTCCAGTGGTTTCTGACACCGGACGAGCGTTCGCCACTCGTTGGAAGCTTCGGTCATCTTTTGGACCGTTTTGGGTCGCACCACAGTTCTCCCTCCAACGAGCTCGCTTCCCGACCTATACCTCCGGAAAACGTGTCAGGGAGCATGCCAGGAGTGTGGGTTGAAGTCCTCGGAGCACGAGACCCGAAGATCGAAAGACTTATGACCAATACGGAGCAAAGGGAAGAAACCGTCGGGGGACCGCTTTTTACCCCAGGACGAGAAAACTGAGTCCGGGGCATTCCCGCTCGCGTTTTCTTGGGACGAGCACCGGAAGTCCTCGAGCGCAGCTCGTTTCCTTCGCGGCAAGTGCATTTCCAGTGGTTTCTGACACCGGACGAGCGTTCGCCACTCGTTGGAAGCTTCGGCCATCTTTTGGACCGTTTTGGGTCGCACCACAGTTCTCCCTCCAACGAGCTCGCTTCCCGACCTATACCTCCGGAAAACGTGTCAGGGAGCATGCCAGGAGTGTGGGTTGAAGTCCTCGGAGCACGAGACCCGAAGATCGAAAGACTTATGACCAATACGGAGCAAAGGGAAGAAACCGTCGGGGGACCGCTTTTTACCCCAGGACGAGAAAACTGAGTCCGGGGCATTCCCGCTCGCGTTTTCTTGGGACGAGCACCGGAAGTCCTCGAGCTCAGCCCGTTTCCTTCGCTGCAAGTGCATTTCCAGTGGTTTCTGACACCGGACGAGCGTTCGCCACTCGTTGGAAGCTTCGGTCATCTTTTGGACCGTTTTGGGTCGCACCACAGTTCTCCCTCCAACGAGCTCGCTTCCCGACCTATACCTCCGGAAAACGTGTCAGGGAGCATGCCAGGAGTGTGGGTTGAAGTCCTCGGAGCACGAGACCCGAAGATCGAAAGACTTATGACCAATACGGAGCAAAGGGAAGAAACCGTCGGGGGACCGCTTTTTACCCCAGGACGAGAAAACTGAGTCCGGGGCATTCCCGCTCGCGTTTTCTTGGGACGAGCACCGGAAGTCCTCGAGCGCAGCTCGTTTCCTTCGCGGCAAGTGCATTTCCAGTGGTTTCTGACACCGGACGAGCGTTCGCCACTCGTTGGAAGCTTCGGCCATCTTTTGGACCGTTTTGGGTCGCACCACAGTTCTCCCTCCAACGAGCTCGCTTCCCGACCTATACCTCCGGAAAACGTGTCAGGGAGCATGCCAGGAGTGTGGGTTGAAGTCCTCGGAGCACGAGACCCGAAGATCGAAAGACTTATGACCAATACGGAGCAAAGGGAAGAAACCGTCGGGGGGACCGCTTTTTACCCCAGGACGAGAAAACTGAGTCCGGGGCATTCCCGCTCGCGTTTTCTTGGGACGAGCACCGGAAGTCCTCGAGCTCAGCCCGTTTCCTTCGCTGCACGTGCATTTCCAGTGGTTTCTGACACCGGACGAGCGTTCGCCACTCGTTGGAAGCTTCGGCCATCTTTTGGACCGTTTTGGGTCGCACCACAGTTCTCCCTCCAACGAGCTCGCTTCCCGACCTATACCTCCGGAAAACGTGTCAGGGAGCATGCCAGGAGTGTGGGTTGAAGTCCTCGGAGCACGAGACCCGAAGATCGAAAGACTTATGACCAATACGGAGCAAAGGGAAGAAACCGTCGTAGGACCGCTTTTTACCCAGGACGAGAAAACTGAGTCCGGGGCATTCCCGCTCGCGTTTTCTTGGGACGAGCACCGGAAGTCCTCGAGCTCAGCCCGTTTCCTTCGCTGCATGTGCATTTCCAGTGGTTTCTGACACCGGACGAGCGTTCGCCACTCGTTGGAAGCTTCGGCCATCTTTTGGACCGTTTTGGGTCGCACCACAGTTCTCCCTCCAACGAGCTCGCTTCCCGACCTATACCTCCGGAAAACGTGTCAGGGAGCATGCCAGGAGTGTGGGTTCAAGTCCTTGGAGCACGAGACCCGAAGATCGAAAGACTTATGACCAATACGGAGCAAAGGGAAGAAACCGTCGGGGGACCGCTTTTTACCCCAGGACGAGAAAACTGAGTCCGGGGCATTCCCGCTCGCGTTTTCTTGGGACGAGCACCGGAAGTCCTCGAGCTCAGCCCGTTTCCTTCGCTGCAAGTGCATTTCCAGTGGTTTCTGACACCGGACGAGCGTTCGCCACTCGTTGGAAGCTTCGGCCATCTTTTGGACCGTTTTGGGTCGCACCACAGTTCTCCCTCCAACGAGCTCGCTTCCCGACCTATACCTCCGGAAAACGTGTCAGGGAGCATGCCAGGAGTGTGGGTTGAAGTCCTCGGAGCACGACACCCGAAGATCGAAAGACTTATGACCAATACGGAGCAAAGGGAAGAAACCGTCGGGGGACCGCTTTTTACCCCAGGACGAGAAAACTGAGTCCGGGGCATTCCCGCTCGCGTTTTCTTGGGACGAGCACCGGAAGTCCTCGAGCTCAGCCCGTTTCCTTCGCTGCAAGTGCATTTTCAGTGGTTTCTGACACCGGACGAGCGTTCGCCACTCGTTGGAAGCTTCGGCCATCTTTTGGACCGTTTTGGGTCGCACCACAGTTCTCCCTCCAACGAGCTCGCTTCCCGACCTATACCTCCGGAAAACGTGTCAGGGAGCATGCCAGGAGTGTGGGTTGAAGTCCTCGGAGCACGAGACCCGAAGATCGAAAGACTTATGACCAATACGGAGCAAAGGGAAGAAACCGTCGGGGGACCGCTTTTTACCCCAGGACGAGAAAACTGAGTCCGGGGCATTCCCGCTCGCGTTTTCTTGGGACGAGCACCGGAAGTCCTCGAGCTCAGCCCGTTTCCTTCGCTGCAAGTGCATTTCCAGTGGTTTCTGACACCGGACGAGCGTTCGCCACTCGTTGGAAGCTTCGGCCATCTTTTGGACCGTTTTGGGTCGCACCACAGTTCTCCCTCCAACGAGCTCGCTTCCCGACCTATACCTCCGGAAAACGTGTCAGGGAGCATGCCAGGAGTGTGGGTTGAAGTCCTCGGAGCACGAGACCCGAAGATCGAAAGACTTATGACCAATACGGAGCAAAGGGAAGAAACCGTCGGGGGACCGCTTTTTACCCCAGGACGAGAAAACTGAGTCCGGGGCATTCCCGCTCGCGTTTTCTTGGGACGAGCACCGGAAGTCCTCGAGCTCAGCCCGTTTCCTTCGCTGCAAGTGCATTTCCAGTGGTTTCTGACACCGGACGAGCGTTCGCCACTCGTTGGAAGCTTCGGCCATCTTTTGGACCGTTTTGGGTCGCACCACAGTTCTCCCTCCAACGAGCTCGCTTCCCGACCTATACCTCCGGAAAACGTGTCAGGGAGCATGCCAGGAGTGTGGGTTGAAGTCCTCGGAGCACGAGACCCGAAGATCGAAAGACTTATGACCAATACGGAGCAAAGGGAAGAAACCGTCGGGGGACCGCTTTTTACCCCAGGACGAGAAAACTGAGTCCGGGGCATTCCCGCTCGCGTTTTCTTGGGACGAGCACCGGAAGTCCTCGAGCTCAGCCCGTTTCCTTCGCTGCAAGTGCATTTCCAGTGGTTTCTGACACCGGACGAGCGTTCGCCACTCGTTGGAAGCTTCGGCCATCTTTTGGACCGTTTTGGGTCGCACCACAGTTCTCCCTCCAACGAGCTCGCTTCCCGACCTATACCTCCGGAAAACGTGTCAGGGAGCATGCCAGGAGTGTGGGTTGAAGTCCTCGGAGCACGAGACCCGAAGATCGAAAGACTTATGACCAATACGGAGCAAAGGGAAGAAACCGTCGGGGGACCGCTTTTTACCCAGGACGAGAAAACTGAGTCCGGGGCATTCCCGCTCGCGTTTTCTTGGGACGAGCACCGGAAGTCCTCGAGCTCAGCCCGTTTCCTTCGCTGCAAGTGCATTTCCAGTGGTTTCTGACACCGGACGAGCGTTCGCCACTCGTTGGAAGCTTCGGCCATCTTTTGGACCGTTTTGGGTCGCACCACAGTTCTCCCTCCAACGAGCTCGCTTCCCGACCTATACCTCCGGAAAACGTGTCAGGGAGCATGCCAGGAGTGTGGGTTGAAGTCCTCGGAGCACGAGACCCGAAGATCGAAAGACTTATGACCAATACGGAGCAAAGGGAAGAAACCGTCGGGGGACCGCTTTTTACCCCAGGACGAGAAAACTGAGTCCGGGGCATTCCCGCTCGCGTTTTCTTGGGACGAGCACCGGAAGTCCTCGAGCTCAGCCCGTTTCCTTCGCTGCAAGTGCATTTCCAGTGGTTTCTGACACCGGACGAGCGTTCGCCACTCGTTGGACGCTTCGGCCATCTTTTGGACCGTTTTGGGTCGCACCACAGTTCTCCCTCCAACGAGCTCGCTTCCCGACCTATACCTCCGAAAAACGTGTCAGGGAGCATGCCAGGAGTGTGGGTTGAAGTCCTCGGAGCACGAGACCCGAAGATCGAAAGACTTATGACCAATACGGAGCAAAGGGAAGAAACCGTCGGGGGACCGCTTTTTACCCCAGGACGAGAAAACTGAGTCCGGGGCATTCCCGCTCGCGTTTTCTTGGGACGAGCACCGGAAGTCCTCGAGCTCAGCCCGTTTCCTTCGCTGCAAGTGCATTTCCAGTGGTTTCTGACACCGGACGAGCGTTCGCCACTCGTTGGAAGCTTCGGCCATCTTTTGGACCGTTTTGGGTCGCACCAAAGTTCTCCCTCCAACGAGCTCGCTTCCCGACCTATACCTCCGGAAAACGTGTCAGGGAGCATGCCAGGAGTGTGGGTTGAAGTCCTCGGAGCACGAGACCCGAAGATCGAAAGACTTATGACCAATACGGAGCAAAGGGAAGAAACCGTCGGGGGACCGCTTTTTACCCCAGGACGAGAAAACTGAGTCCGGGGCATTCCCGCTCGCGTTTTCTTGGGACGAGCACCGGAAGTCCTCGAGCTCAGCCCGTTTCCTTCGCTGCAAGTGCATTTCCAGTGGTTTCTGACACCGGACGAGCGTTCGCCACTCGTTGGAAGCTTCGGCCATCTTTTGGACCGTTTTGGGTCGCACCACAGTTCTCCCTCCAACGAGCTCGCTTCCCGACCTATACCTCCGGAAAACGTGTCAGGGAGCATGCCAGGAGTGTGGGTTGAAGTCCTCGGAGCACGAGACCCGAAGATCGAAAGACTTATGACCAATACGGAGCAAAGGGAAGAAACCGTCGGGGGACCGCTTTTTACCCCAGGACGAGAAAACTGAGTCCGGGGCATTCCCGCTCGCGTTTTCTTGGGACGAGCACCGGAAGTCCTCGAGCTCAGCCCGTTTCCTTCGCTGCAAGTGCATTTCCAGTGGTTTCTGACACCGGACGAGCGTTCGCCACTCGTTGGAAGCTTCGGCCATCTTTTGGACCGTTTTGGGTCGCACCACAGTTCTCCCTCCAACGAGCTCGCTTCCCGACCTATACCTCCGGAAAACGTGTCAGGGAGCATGCCAGGAGTGTGGGTTGAAGTCCTCGGAGCACGAGACCCGAAGATCGAAAGACTTATGACCAATACGGAGCAAAGGGAAGAAACCGTCGGGGGACCGCTTTTTACCCAGGACGAGAAAACTGAGTCCGGGGCATTCCCGCTCGCGTTTTCTTGGGACGAGCACCGGAAGTCCTCGAGCTCAGCCCGTTTCCTTCGCTGCAAGTGCATTTCCAGTGGTTTCTGACACCGGACGAGCGTTCGCCACTCGTTGGAAGCTTCGGCCATCTTTTGGACCGTTTTGGGTCGCACCACAGTTCTCCCTCCAACGAGCTCGCTTCCCGACCTATACCTCCGGAAAACGTGTCAGGGAGCATGCCAGGAGTGTGGGTTGAAGTCCTCGGAGCACGAGACCCGAAGATCGAAAGACTTATGACCAATACGGAGCAAAGGGAAGAAACCGTCGGGGGACCGCTTTTTACCCCAGGACGAGAAAACTGAGTCCGGGGCATTCCCGCTCGCGTTTTCTTGGGACGAGCACCGGAAGTCCTCGAGCTCAGCCCGTTTCCTTCGCTGCAAGTGCATTTCCAGTGGTTTCTGACACCGGACGAGCGTTCGCCACTCGTTGGACGCTTCGGCCATCTTTTGGACCGTTTTGGGTCGCACCACAGTTCTCCCTCCAACGAGCTCGCTTCCCGACCTATACCTCCGGAAAACGTGTCAGGGAGCATGCCAGGAGTGTGGGTTGAAGTCCTCGGAGCACGAGACCCAAAGATCGAAAGACTTATGACCAATACGGAGCAAAGGGAAGAAACCGTCGGGGGACCGCTTTTTACCCCAGGACGAGAAAACTGAGTCCGGGGCATTCCCGCTCGCGTTTTCTTGGGACGAGCACCGGAAGTCCTCGAGCTCAGCCCGTTTCCTTCGCTGCAAGTGCATTTCCAGTGGTTTCTGACACCGGACGAGCGTTCGCCACTCGTTGGAAGCTTCGGCCATCTTTTGGACCGTTTTGGGTCGCACCAAAGTTCTCCCTCCAACGAGCTCGCTTCCCGACCTATACCTCCGGAAAACGTGTCAGGGAGCATGCCAGGAGTGTGGGTTGAAGTCCTCGGAGCACGAGACCCGAAGATCGAAAGACTTATGACCAATACGGAGCAAAGGGAAGAAACCGTCGGGGGACCGCTTTTTACCCCAGGACGAGAAAACGGAGTCCGGGGCATTCCCGCTCGCGTTTTCTTGGGACGAGCACCGGAAGTCCTCGAGCTCAGCCCGTTTCCTTCGCTGCAAGTGCATTTCCAGTGGTTTCTGACACCGGACGAGCGTTCGCCACTCGTTGGAAGCTTCGGCCATCTTTTGGACCGTTTTGGGTCGCACCACAGTTCTCCCTCCAACGAGCTCGCTTCCCGACCTATACCTCCGGAAAACGTGTCAGGGAGCATGCCAGGAGTGTGGGTTGAAGTCCTCGGAGCACGAGACCCGAAGATCGAAAGACTTATGACCAATACGGAGCAAAGGGAAGAAACCTTCGGGGGACCGCTTTTTACCCCAGGACGAGAAAACTGAGTCCGGGGCATTCCCGCTCGCGTTTTCTTGGGACGAGCACCGGAAGTCCTCGAGCTCAGCCCGTTTCCTTCGCTGCAAGTGCATTTCCAGTGGTTTCTGACACCGGACGAGCGTTCGCCACTCGTTGGAAGCTTCGGCCATCTTTTGGACCGTTTTGGGTCGCACAACAGTTCTCCCTCCAACGAGCTCGCTTCCCGACCTATACCTCCGGAAAACGTGTCAGGGAGCATGCCAGGAGTGTGGGTTCAAGTCCTCGGAGCACGAGACCCGAAGATCGAAAGACTTATGACCAATACGGAGCAAAGGGAAGAAACCGTCGGGGGACCGCTTTTTACCCCAGGACGAGAAAACTGAGTCCGGGGCATTCCCGCTCGCGTTTTCTTGGGACGAGCACCGGAAGTCCTCGAGCTCAGCCCGTTTCCTTCGCTGCAAGTGCATTTCCAGTGGTTTCTGACACCGGACGAGCGTTCGCCACTCGTTGGAAGCTTCGGCCATCTTTTGGACCGTTTTGGGTCGCACCACAGTTCTCCCTCCAACGAGCTCGCTTCCCGACCTATACCTCCGGAAAACGTGTCAGGGAGCATGCCAGGAGTGTGGGTTCAAGTCCTCGGAGCACGAGACCCGAAGATCGAAAGACTTATGACCAATACGGAGCAAAGGGAAGAAACCGTCGGGGGACCGCTTTTTACCCCAGGACGAGAAAACTGAGTCCGGGGCATTCCCGCTCGCGTTTTCTTGGGACGAGCACCGGAAGTCCTCGAGCTCAGCCCGTTTCCTTCGCTGCAAGTGCATTTCCAGTGGTTTCTGACACCGGACGAGCGTTCGCCACTCGTTGGAAGCTTCGGCCATCTTTTGGACCGTTTTGGGTCGCACCACAGTTCTCCCTCCAACGAGCTCGCTTCCCGACCTATACCTCCGGAAAACGTGTCAGGGAGCATGCCAGGAGTGTGGGTTGAAGTCCTCGGAGCACGAGACCCGAAGATCGAAAGACTTATGACCAATACGGAGCAAAGGGAAGAAACCGTCGGGGGACCGCTTTTTACCCCAGGACGAGAAAACTGAGTCCGGGGCATTCCCGCTCGCGTTTTCTTGGGACGAGCACCGGAAGTCCTCGAGCTCAGCCCGTTTCCTTCGCTGCAAGTGCATTTCCAGTGGTTTCTGACACCGGACGAGCGTTCGCCACTCGTTGGAAGCTTCGGCCATCTTTTGGACCGTTTTGGGTCGCAACACAGTTCTCCCTCCAACGAGCTCGCTTCCCGACCTATACCTCCGGAAAACGTGTCAGGGAGCATGCCAGGAGTGTGGGTTGAAGTCCTCGGAGCACGAGACCCGAAGATCGAAAGACTTATGACCAATACGGAGCAAAGGGAAGAAACCGTCGGGGGACCGCTTTTTACCCCAGGATAAGAAAACTGAGTCCGGGGCATTCCCGCTCGCGTTTTCTTGGGACGAGCACCGGAAGTCCTCGAGCTCAGCCCGTTTCCTTCGCTGCAAGTGCATTTCCAGTGGTTTCTGACACCGGACGAGCGTTCGCCACTCGTTGGAAGCTTCGGCCATCTTTTGGACCGTTTTGTGTCGCACCACAGTTCTCCCTCCAACGAGCTCGCTTCCCGACCTATACCTCCGGAAAACGTGTCAGGGAGCATGCCAGGAGTGTGGGTTGAAGTCCTCGGAGCACGAGACCCGAAGATCGAAAGACTTATGACCAATACGGAGCAAAGGGAAGAAACCGTCGGGGGACCGCTTTTTACCCCAGGACGAGAAAACTGAGTCCGGGGCATTCCCGCTCGCGTTTTCTTGGGACGAGCACCGGAAGTCCTCGAGCTCAGCCCGTTTCCTTCGCTGCAAGTGCATTTCCAGTGGTTTCTGACACCGGACGAGCGTTCGCCACTCGTTGGAAGCTTCGGCCATCTTTTGGACCGTTTTGGGTCGCACCACAGTTCTCCCTCCAACGAGCTCGCTTCCCGACCTATACCTCCGGAAAACGTGTCAGGGAGCATGCCAGGAGTGTGGGTTGAAGTCCTCGGAGCACGAGACCCGAAGATCGAAAGACTTATGACCAATACGGAGCAAAGGGAAGAAACCGTCGGGGGACCGCTTTTTACCCCAGGACGAGAAAACTGAGTCCGGGGCATTCCCGCTCGCGTTTTCTTGGGACGAGCACCGGAAGTCCTCGAGCTCAGCCCGTTTCCTTCGCTGCAAGTGCATTTCCAGTGGTTTCTGACACCGGACGAGCGTTCGCCACTCGTTGGAAGCTTCGGCCATCTTTTGGACCGTTTTGGGTCGCACCACAGTTCTCCCTCCAACGAGCTCGCTTCCCGACCTATACCTCCGGAAAACGTGTCAGGGAGCATGCCAGGAGTGTGGGTTGAAGTCCTCGGAGCACGAGACCCGAAGATCGAAAGACTTATGACCAATACGGAGCAAAGGGAAGAAACCGTCGGGGGACCGCTTTTTACCCCAGGACGAGAAAACTGAGTCCGGGGCATTCCCGCTCGCGTTTTCTTGGGACGAGCACCGGAAGTCCTCGAGCTCAGCCCGTTTCCTTCGCTGCAAGTGCATTTCCAGTGGTTTCTGACACCGGACGAGCGTTCGCCACTCGTTGGAAGCTTCGGCCATCTTTTGGACCGTTTTGGGTCGCACCACAGTTCTCCCTCCAACGAGCTCGCTTCCCGACCTATACCTCCGGAAAACGTGTCAGGGAGCATGCCAGGAGTGTGGGTTGAAGTCCTCGGAGCACGAGACCCGAAGATCGAAAGACTTATGACCAATACGGAGCAAAGGGAAGAAACCGTCGGGGGACCGCTTTTTACCCCAGGACGAGAAAACTGAGTCCGGGGCATTCCCGCTCGCGTTTTCTTGGGACGAGCACCGGAAGTCCTCGAGCTCAGCCCGTTTCCTTCGCTGCAAGTGCATTTCCAGTGGTTTCTGACACCGGACGAGCGTTCGCCACTCGTTGGAAGCTTCGGCCATCTTTTGGACCGTTTTGGGTCGCACCACAGTTCTCCCTCCAACGAGCTCGCTTCCCGACCTATACCTCCGGAAAACGTGTCAGGGAGCATGCCAGGAGTGTGGGTTGAAGTCCTCGGAGCACGAGACCCGAAGATCGAAAGACTTATGACCAATACGGAGCAAAGGGAAGAAACCGTCGGGGGACCGCTTTTTACCCCAGGACGAGAAAACTGAGTCCGGGGCATTCCCGCTCGCGTTTTCTTGGGACGAGCACCGGAAGTCCTCGAGCTCAGCCCGTTTCCTTCGCTGCAAGTGCATTTCCAGTGGTTTCTGACACCGGACGAGCGTTCGCCACTCGTTGGAAGCTTCGGCCATCTTTTGGACCGTTTTGGGTCGCACCACAGTTCTCCCTCCAACGAGCTCGCTTCCCGACCTATACCTCCAGAAAACGTGTCAGGGAGCATGCCAGGAGTGTGGGTTGAAGTCCTCGGAGCACGAGACCCGAAGATCGAAAGACTTATGACCAATACGGAGCAAAGGGAAGAAACCGTCGGGGGACCGCTTTTTACCCCAGGACGAGAAAACTGAGTCCGGGGCATTCCCGCTCGCGTTTTCTTGGGACGAGCACCGGAAGTCCTCGAGCTCAGCCCGTTTCCTTCGCTGCAAGTGCATTTCCAGTGGTTTCTGACACCGGACGAGCGTTCGCCACTCGTTGGAAGCTTCGGCCATCTTTTGGACCGTTTTGGGTCGCACCACAGTTCTCCCTCCAACGAGCTCGCTTCCCGACCTATACCTCCGGAAAACGTGTCAGGGAGCATGCCAGGAGTGTGGGTTGAAGTCCTCGGAGCACGAGACCCGAAGATCGAAAGACTTATGACCAATACGGAGCAAAGGGAAGAAACCGTCGGGGGACCGCTTTTTACCCCAGGACGAGAAAACTGAGTCCGGGGCATTCCCGCTCGCGTTTTCTTGGGACGAGCACCGGAAGTCCTCGAGCTCAGCCCGTTTCCTTCGCTGCAAGTGCATTTCCAGTGGTTTCTGACACCGGACGAGCGTTCGCCACTCGTTGGAAGCTTCGGCCATCTTTTGGACCGTTTTGGGTCGCACCACAGTTCTCCCTCCAACGAGCTCGCTTCCCGACCTATACCTCCGGAAAACGTGTCAGGGAGCATGCCAGGAGTGTGGGTTGAAGTCCTCGGAGCACGAGACCCGAAGATCGAAAGACTTATGACCAATACGGAGCAAAGGGAAGAAACCGTCGGGGGACCGCTTTTTACCCCAGGACGAGAAAACTGAGTCCGGGGCATTCCCGCTCGCGTTTTCTTGGGACGAGCACCGGAAGTCCTCGAGCTCAGCCCGTTTCCTTCGCTGCAAGTGCATTTCCAGTGGTTTCTGACACCGGACGAGCGTTCGCCACTCGTTGGAAGCTTCGGCCATCTTTTGGACCGTTTTGGGTCGCACCACAGTTCTCCCTCCAACGAGCTCGCTTCCCGACCTATACCTCCGGAAAACGTGTCAGGGAGCATGCCAGGAGTGTGGGTTGAAGTCCTCGGAGCACGAGACCCGAAGATCGAAAGACTTATGACCAATACGGAGCAAAGGGAAGAAACCGTCGGGGGACCGCTTTTTACCCCAGGACGAGAAAACTGAGTCCGGGGCATTCCCGCTCGCGTTTTCTTGGGACGAGCACCGGAAGTCCTCGAGCTCAGCCCGTTTCCTTCGCTGCAAGTGCATTTCCAGTGGTTTCTGACACCGGACGAGCGTTCGCCACTCGTTGGAAGCTTCGGCCATCTTTTGGACCGTTTTGGGTCGCACCACAGTTCTCCCTCCAACGAGCTCGCTTCCCGACCTATACCTCCAGAAAACGTGTCAGGGAGCATGCCAGGAGTGTGGGTTGAAGTCCTCGGAGCACGAGACCCGAAGATCGAAAGACTTATGACCAATACGGAGCAAAGGGAAGAAACCGTCGGGGGACCGCTTTTTACCCCAGGACGAGAAAACTGAGTCCGGGGCATTCCCGCTCGCGTTTTCTTGGGACGAGCACCGGAAGTCCTCGAGCTCAGCCCGTTTCCTTCGCTGCAAGTGCATTTCCAGTGGTTTCTGACACCGGACGAGCGTTCGCCACTCGTTGGAAGCTTCGGCCATCTTTTGGACCGTTTTGGGTCGCACCACAGTTCTCCCTCCAACGAGCTCGCTTCCCGACCTATACCTCCGGAAAACGTGTCAGGGAGCATGCCAGGAGTGTGGGTTGAAGTCCTCGGAGCACGAGACCCGAAGATCGAAAGACTTATGACCAATACGGAGCAAAGGGAAGAAACCGTCGGGGGACCGCTTTTTACCCCAGGACGAGAAAACTGAGTCCGGGGCATTCCCGCTCGCGTTTTCTTGGGACGAGCACCGGAAGTCCTCGAGCTCAGCCCGTTTCCTTCGCTGCAAGTGCATTTCCAGTGGTTTCTGACACCGGACGAGCGTTCGCCACTCGTTGGAAGCTTCGGCCATCTTTTGGACCGTTTTGGGTCGCACCACAGTTCTCCCTCCAACGAGCTCGCTTCCCGACCTATACCTCCGGAAAACGTGTCAGGGAGCATGCCAGGAGTGTGGGTTGAAGTCCTCGGAGCACGAGACCCGAAGATCGAAAGACTTATGACCAATACGGAGCAAAGGGAAGAAACCGTCGGGGGACCGCTTTTTACCCCAGGACGAGAAAACTGAGTCCGGGGCATTCCCGCTCGCGTTTTCTTGGGACGAGCACCGGAAGTCCTCGAGCTCAGCCCGTTTCCTTCGCTGCAAGTGCATTTCCAGTGGTTTCTGACACCGGACGAGCGTTCGCCACTCGTTGGAAGCTTCGGCCATCTTTTGGACCGTTTTGGGTCGCACCACAGTTCTCCCTCCAACGAGCTCGCTTCCCGACCTATACCTCCGGAAAACGTGTCAGGGAGCATGCCAGGAGTGTGGGTTGAAGTCCTCGGAGCACGAGACCCGAAGATCGAAAGACTTATGACCAATACGGAGCAAAGGGAAGAAACCGTCGGGGGACCGCTTTTTACCCCAGGACGAGAAAACTGAGTCCGGGGCATTCCCGCTCGCGTTTTCTTGGGACGAGCACCGGAAGTCCTCGAGCTCAGCCCGTTTCCTTCGCTGCAAGTGCATTTCCAGTGGTTTCTGACACCGGACGAGCGTTCGCCACTCGTTGGAAGCTTCGGCCATCTTTTGGACCGTTTTGGGTCGCACCACAGTTCTCCCTCCAACGAGCTCGCTTCCCGACCTATACCTCCGGAAAACGTGTCAGGGAGCATGCCAGGAGTGTGGGTTGAAGTCCTCGGAGCACGAGACCCGAAGATCGAAAGACTTATGACCAATACGGAGCAAAGGGAAGAAACCGTCGGGGGACCGCTTTTTACCCCAGGACGAGAAAACTGAGTCCGGGGCATTCCCGCTCGCGTTTTCTTGGGACGAGCACCGGAAGTCCTCGAGCTCAGCCCGTTTCCTTCGCTGCAAGTGCATTTCCAGTGGTTTCTGACACCGGACGAGCGTTCGCCACTCGTTGGAAGCTTCGGCCATCTTTTGGACCGTTTTGGGTCGCACCACAGTTCTCCCTCCAACGAGCTCGCTTCCCGACCTATACCTCCGGAAAACGTGTCAGGGAGCATGCCAGGAGTGTGGGTTGAAGTCCTCGGAGCACGAGACCCGAAGATCGAAAGACTTATGACCAATACGGAGCAAAGGGAAGAAACCGTCGGGGGACCGCTTTTTACCCCAGGACGAGAAAACTGAGTCCGGGGCATTCCCGCTCGCGTTTTCTTGGGACGAGCACCGGAAGTCCTCGAGCTCAGCCCGTTTCCTTCGCTGCAAGTGCATTTCCAGTGGTTTCTGACACCGGACGAGCGTTCGCCACTCGTTGGAAGCTTCGGCCATCTTTTGGACCGTTTTGGGTCGCACCACAGTTCTCCCTCCAACGAGCTCGCTTCCCGACCTATACCTCCGGAAAACGTGTCAGGGAGCATGCCAGGAGTGTGGGTTGAAGTCCTCGGAGCACGAGACCCGAAGATCGAAAGACTTATGACCAATACGGAGCAAAGGGAAGAAACCGTCGGGGGACCGCTTTTTACCCAGGACGAGAAAACTGAGTCCGGGGCATTCCCGCTCGCGTTTTCTTGGGACGAGCACCGGAAGTCCTCGAGCTCAGCCCGTTTCCTTCGCTGCAAGTGCATTTCCAGTGGTTTCTGACACCGGACGAGCGTTCGCCACTCGTTGGAAGCTTCGGCCATCTTTTGGACCGTTTTGGGTCGCACCACAGTTCTCCCTCCAACGAGCTCGCTTCCCGACCTATACCTCCGGAAAACGTGTCAGGGAGCATGCCAGGAGTGTGGGTTGAAGTCCTCGGAGCACGAGACCCGAAGATCGAAAGACTTATGACCAATACGGAGCAAAGGGAAGAAACCGTCGGGGGACCGCTTTTTACCCCAGGACGAGAAAACTGAGTCCGGGGCATTCCCGCTCGCGTTTTCTTGGGACGAGCACCGGAAGTCCTCGAGCTCAGCCCGTTTCCTTCGCTGCAAGTGCATTTCCAGTGGTTTCTGACACCGGACGAGCGTTCGCCACTCGTTGGAAGCTTCGGCCATCTTTTGGACCGTTTTGGGTCGCACCACAGTTCTCCCTCCAACAAGCTCGCTTCCCGACCTATACCTCCGGAAAACGTGTCAGGGAGCATGCCAGGAGTGTGGGTTGAAGTCCTCGGAGCACGAGACCCGAAGATCGAAAGACTTATGACCAATACGGAGCAAAGGGAAGAAACCGTCGGAGGACCGCTTTTTACCCCAGGATAAGAAAACTGAGTCCGGGGCATTCCCGCTCGCGTTTTCTTGGGACGAGCACCGGAAGTCCTCGAGCTCAGCCCGTTTCCTTCGCTGCAAGTGCATTTCCAGTGGTTTCTGACACCGGACGAGCGTTCGCCACTCGTTGGAAGCTTCGGCCATCTTTTGGACCGTTTTGTGTCGCACCACAGTTCTCCCTCCAACGAGCTCGCTTCCCGACCTATACCTCCGGAAAACGTGTCAGGGAGCATGCCAGGAGTGTGGGTTCAAGTCCTCGGAGCACGAGACCCGAAGATCGAAAGACTTATGACCAATACGGAGCAAAGGGAAGAAACCGTCGGGGGACCGCTTTTTACCCCAGGACGGGAAAACTGAGTCCGGGGCATTCCCGCTCGCGTTTTCTTGGGACGAGCACCGGAAGTCCTCGAGCTCAGCCCGTTTCCTTCGCTGCAAGTGCATTTCCAGTGGTTTCTGACACCGGACGAGCGTTCGCCACTCGTTGGAAGCTTCGGCCATCTTTTGGACCGTTTTGGGTCGCACCACAGTTCTCCCTCCAACGAGCTCGCTTCCCGACCTATACCTCCGGAAAACGTGTCAGGGAGCATGCCAGGAGTGTGGGTTGAAGTCCTCGGAGCACGAGACCCGAAGATCGAAAGACTTATGACCAATACGGAGCAAAGGGAAGAAACCGTCGGGGGACCGCTTTTTACCCCAGGACGAGAAAACTGAGTCCGGGGCATTCCCGCTCGCGTTTTCTTGGGACGAGCACCGGAAGTCCTCGAGCTCAGCCCGTTTCCTTCGCTGCAAGTGCATTTCCAGTGGTTTCTGACACCGGACGAGCGTTCGCCACTCGTTGGAAGCTTCGGCCATCTTTTGGACCGTTTTGGGTCGCACCACAGTTCTCCCTCCAACGAGCTCGCTTCCCGACCTATACCTCCGGAAAACGTGTCAGGGAGCATGCCAGGAGTGTGGGTTGAAGTCCTCGGAGCACGAGACCCGAAGATCGAAAGACTTATGACCAATACGGAGCAAAGGGAAGAAACCTTCGGGGGACCGCTTTTTACCCCAGGACGAGAAAACTGAGTCCGGGGCATTCCCGCTCGCGTTTTCTTGGGACGAGCACCGGAAGTCCTCGAGCTCAGCCCGTTTCCTTCGCTGCAAGTGCATTTCCAGTGGTTTCTGACACCGGACGAGCGTTCGCCACTCGTTGGAAGCTTCGGCCATCTTTTGGACCGTTTTGGGTCGCACCACAGTTCTCCCTCCAACGAGCTCGCTTCCCGACCTATACCTCCGAAAAACGTGTCAGGGAGCATGCCAGGAGTGTGGGTTGAAGTCCTCGGAGCACGAGACCCGAAGATCGAAAGACTTATGACCAATACGGAGCAAAGGGAAGAAACCGTCGGGGGACCGCTTTTTACCCCAGGACGAGAAAACTGAGTCCGGGGCATTCCCGCTCGCGTTTTCTTGGGACGAGCACCGGAAGTCCTCGAGCTCAGCCCGTTTCCTTCGCTGCAAGTGCATTTCCAGTGGTTTCTGACACCGGACGAGCGTTCGCCACTCGTTGGAAGCTTCGGCCATCTTTTGGACCGTTTTGGGTCGCACCACAGTTCTCCCTCCAACGAGCTCGCTTCCCGACCTATACCTCCGGAAAACGTGTCAGGGAGCATGCCAGGAGTGTGGGTTGAAGTCCTCGGAGCACGAGACCCGAAGATCGAAAGACTTATGACCAATACGGAGCAAAGGGAAGAAACCGTCGGGGGACCGCTTTTTACCCCAGGACGAGAAAACTGAGTCCGGGGCATTCCCGCTCGCGTTTTCTTGGGACGAGCACCGGAAGTCCTCGAGCTCAGCCCGTTTCCTTCGCTGCAAGTGCATTTCCAGTGGTTTCTGACACCGGACGAGCGTTCGCCACTCGTTGGAAGCTTCGGCCATCTTTTGGACCGTTTTGGGTCGCACCACAGTTCTCCCTCCAACGAGCTCGCTTCCCGACCTATACCTCCGGAAAACGTGTCAGGGAGCATGCCAGGAGTGTGGGTTGAAGTCCTCGGAGCACGAGACCCGAAGATCGAAAGACTTATGACCAATACGGAGCAAAGGGAAGAAACCGTCGGGGGACCGCTTTTTACCCCAGGACGAGAAAACTGAGTCCGGGGCATTCCCGCTCGCGTTTTCTTGGGACGAGCACCGGAAGTCCTCGAGCTCAGCCCGTTTCCTTCGCTGCAAGTGCATTTCCAGTGGTTTCTGACACCGGACGAGCGTTCGCCACTCGTTGGAAGCTTCGGCCATCTTTTGGACCGTTTTGGGTCGCACCAAAGTTCTCCCTCCAACGAGCTCGCTTCCCGACCTATACCTCCGGAAAACGTGTCAGGGAGCATGCCAGGAGTGTGGGTTCAAGTCCTCGGAGCACGAGACCCGAAGATCGAAAGACTTATGACCAATACGGAGCAAAGGGAAGAAACCGTCGGGGGACCGCTTTTTACCCCAGGACGAGAAAACTGAGTCCGGGGCATTCCCGCTCGCATTTTCTTGGGACGAGCACCGGAAGTCCTCGAGCTCAGCCCGTTTCCTTCGCTGCAAGTGCATTTCCAGTGGTTTCTGACACCGGACGAGCGTTCGCCACTCGTTGGAAGCTTCGGCCATCTTTTGGACCGTTTTGGGTCGCACCACAGTTCTCCCTCCAACGAGCTCGCTTCCCGACCTATACCTCCGGAAAACGTGTCAGGGAGCATGCCAGGAGTGTGGGTTGAAGTCCTCGGAGCACGAGACCCGAAGATCGAAAGACTTATGACCAATACGGAGCAAAGGGAAGAAACCGTCGGGGGACCGCTTTTTACCCCAGGACGAGAAAACTGAGTCCGGGGCATTCCCGCTCGCGTTTTCTTGGGACGAGCACCGGAAGTCCTCGAGCTCAGCCCGTTTCCTTCGCTGCAAGTGCATTTCCAGTGGTTTCTGACACCGGACGAGCGTTCGCCACTCGTTGGAAGCTTCGGCCATCTTTTGGACCGTTTTGGGTCGCACCACAGTTCTCCCTCCAACGAGCTCGCTTCCCGACCTATACCTCCGGAAAACGTGTCAGGGAGCATGCCAGGAGTGTGGGTTGAAGTCCTCGGAGCACGAGACCCGAAGATCGAAAGACTTATGACCAATACGGAGCAAAGGGAAGAAACCGTCGGGGGACCGCTTTTTACCCCAGGACGAGAAAACTGAGTCCGGGGCATTCCCGCTCGCGTTTTCTTGGGACGAGCACCGGAAGTCCTCGAGCTCAGCCCGTTTCCTTCGCTGCAAGTGCATTTCCAGTGGTTTCTGACACCGGACGAGCGTTCGCCACTCGTTGGAAGCTTCGGCCATCTTTTGGACCGTTTTGGGTCGCACCACAGTTCTCCCTCCAACGAGCTCGCTTCCCGACCTATACCTCCGGAAAACGTGTCAGGGAGCATGCCAGGAGTGTGGGTTGAAGTCCTCGGAGCACGAGACCCGAAGATCGAAAGACTTATGACCAATACGGAGCAAAGGGAAGAAACCGTCGGGGGACCGCTTTTTACCCCAGGACGAGAAAACTGAGTCCGGGGCATTCCCGCTCGCGTTTTCTTGGGACGAGCACCGGAAGTCCTCGAGCTCAGCCCGTTTCCTTCGCTGCAAGTGCATTTCCAGTGGTTTCTGACACCGGACGAGCGTTCGCCACTCGTTGGAAGCTTCGGCCATCTTTTGGACCGTTTTGGGTCGCACCACAGTTCTCCCTCCAACGAGCTCGCTTCCCGACCTATACCTCCGGAAAACGTGTCAGGGAGCATGCCAGGAGTGTGGGTTGAAGTCCTCGGAGCACGAGACCCGAAGATCGAAAGACTTATGACCAATACGGAGCAAAGGGAAGAAACCGTCGGGGGACCGCTTTTTACCCCAGGACGAGAAAACTGAGTCCGGGGCATTCCCGCTCGCGTTTTCTTGGGACGAGCACCGGAAGTCCTCGAGCTCAGCCCGTTTCCTTCGCTGCAAGTGCATTTCCAGTGGTTTCTGACACCGGACGAGCGTTCGCCACTCGTTGGAAGCTTCGGCCATCATTTGGACCGTTTTGGGTCGCACCACAGTTCTCCCTCCAACGAGCTCGCTTCCCGACCTATACCTCCGGAAAACGTGTCAGGGAGCATGCCAGGAGTGTGGGTTGAAGTCCTCGGAGCACGAGACCCGAAGATCGAAAGACTTATGACCAATACGGAGCAAAGGGAAGAAACCGTCGGGGGACCGCTTTTTACCCCAGGACGAGAAAACTGAGTCCGGGGCATTCCCGCTCGCGTTTTCTTGGGACGAGCACCGGAAGTCCTCGAGCTCAGCCCGTTTCCTTCGCTGCAAGTGCATTTCCAGTGGTTTCTGACACCGGACGAGCGTTCGCCACTCGTTGGAAGCTTCGGCCATCTTTTGGACCGTTTTGGGTCGCACCACAGTTCTCCCTCCAACGAGCTCGCTTCCCGACCTATACCTCCGGAAAACGTGTCAGGGAGCATGCCAGGAGTGTGGGTTGAAGTCCTCGGAGCACGAGACCCGAAGATCGAAAGACTTATGACCAATACGGAGCAAAGGGAAGAAACCGTCGGGGGACCGCTTTTTACCCCAGGACGAGAAAACTGAGTCCGGGGCATTCCCGCTCGCGTTTTCTTGGGACGAGCACCGGAAGTCCTCGAGCTCAGCCCGTTTCCTTCGCTGCAAGTGCATTTCCAGTGGTTTCTGACACCGGACGAGCGTTCGCCACTCGTTGGAAGCTTCGGCCATCTTTTGGACCGTTTTGGGTCGCACCACAGTTCTCCCTCCAACGAGCTCGCTTCCCGACCTATACCTCCGGAAAACGTGTCAGGGAGCATGCCAGGAGTGTGGGTTGAAGTCCTCGGAGCACGAGACCCGAAGATCGAAAGACTTATGACCAATACGGAGCAAAGGGAAGAAACCGTCGGGGGACCGCTTTTTACCCCAGGACGAGAAAACTGAGTCCGGGGCATTCCCGCTCGCGTTTTCTTGGGACGAGCACCGGAAGTCCTCGAGCTCAGCCCGTTTCCTTCGCTGCAAGTGCATTTCCAGTGGTTTCTGACACCGGACGAGCGTTCGCCACTCGTTGGAAGCTTCGGCCATCTTTTGGACCGTTTTGGGTCGCACCACAGTTCTCCCTCCAACGAGCTCGCTTCCCGACCTATACCTCCGGAAAACGTGTCAGGGAGCATGCCAGGAGTGTGGGTTGAAGTCCTCGGAGCACGAGACCCGAAGATCGAAAGACTTATGACCAATACGGAGCAAAGGGAAGAAACCGTCGGGGGACCGCTTTTTACCCCAGGACGAGAAAACTGAGTCCGGGGCATTCCCGCTCGCGTTTTCTTGGGACGAGCACCGGAAGTCCTCGAGCTCAGCCCGTTTCCTTCGCTGCAAGTGCATTTCCAGTGGTTTCTGACACCGGACGAGCGTTCGCCACTCGTTGGAAGCTTCGGCCATCTTTTGGACCGTTTTGGGTCGCACCACAGTTCTCCCTCCAACGAGCTCGCTTCCCGACCTATACCTCCGGAAAACGTGTCAGGGAGCATGCCAGGAGTGTGGGTTGAAGTCCTCGGAGCACGAGACCCGAAGATCGAAAGACTTATGACCAATACGGAGCAAAGGGAAGAAACCGTCGGGGGACCGCTTTTTACCCCAGGACGAGAAAACTGAGTCCGGGGCATTCCCGCTCGCGTTTTCTTGGGACGAGCACCGGAAGTCCTCGAGCTCACCCCGTTTCCTTCGCTGCAAGTGCATTTCCAGTGGTTTCTGACACCGGACGAGCGTTCGCCACTCGTTGGAAGCTTCGGCCATCTTTTGGACCGTTTTGGGTCGCACCACAGTTCTCCCTCCAACGAGCTCGCTTCCCGACCTATACCTCCGGAAAACGTGTCAGGGAGCATGCCAGGAGTGTGGGTTGAAGTCCTCGGAGCACGAGACCCGAAGATCGAAAGACTTATGACCAATACGGAGCAAAGGGAAGAAACCGTCGGGGGACCGCTTTTTACCCCAGGACGAGAAAACTGAGTCCGGGGCATTCCCGCTCGCGTTTTCTTGGGACGAGCACCGGAAGTCCTCGAGCTCAGCCCGTTTCCTTCGCTGCAAGTGCATTTCCAGTGGTTTCTGACACCGGACGAGCGTTCGCCACTCGTTGGAAGCTTCGGCCATCTTTTGGACCGTTTTGGGTCGCACCACAGTTCTCCCTCCAACGAGCTCGCTTCCCGACCTATACCTCCGGAAAACGTGTCAGGGAGCATGCCAGGAGTGTGGGTTGAAGTCCTCGGAGCACGAGACCCGAAGATCGAAAGACTTATGACCAATACGGAGCAAAGGGAAGAAACCGTCGGGGGACCGCTTTTTACCCCAGGACGAGAAAACTGAGTCCGGGGCATTCCCGCTCGCGTTTTCTTGGGACGAGCACCGGAAGTCCTCGAGCTCAGCCCGTTTCCTTCGCTGCAAGTGCATTTCCAGTGGTTTCTGACACCGGACGAGCGTTCGCCACTCGTTGGAAGCTTCGGCCATCTTTTGGACCGTTTTGGGTCGCACCACAGTTCTCCCTCCAACGAGCTCGCTTCCCGACCTATACCTCCGGAAAACGTGTCAGGGAGCATGCCAGGAGTGTGGGTTGAAGTCCTCGGAGCACGAGACCCGAAGATCGAAAGACTTATGACCAATACGGAGCAAAGGGAAGAAACCGTCGGGGGACCGCTTTTTACCCCAGGACGAGAAAACTGAGTCCGGGGCATTCCCGCTCGCGTTTTCTTGGGACGAGCACCGGAAGTCCTCGAGCTCAGCCCGTTTCCTTCGCTGCAAGTGCATTTCCAGTGGTTTCTGACACCGGACGAGCGTTCGCCACTCGTTGGAAGCTTCGGCCATCTTTTGGACCGTTTTGGGTCGCACCACAGTTCTCCCTCCAACGAGCTCGCTTCCCGACCTATACCTCCGGAAAACGTGTCAGGGAGCATGCCAGGAGTGTGGGTTGAAGTCCTCGGAGCACGAGACCCGAAGATCGAAAGACTTATGACCAATACGGAGCAAAGGGAAGAAACCGTCGGGGGACCGCTTTTTACCCCAGGACGAGAAAACTGAGTCCGGGGCATTCCCGCTCGCGTTTTCTTGGGACGAGCACCGGAAGTCCTCGAGCTCAGCCCGTTTCCTTCGCTGCAAGTGCATTTCCAGTGGTTTCTGACACCGGACGAGCGTTCGCCACTCGTTGGAAGCTTCGGCCATCTTTTGGACCGTTTTGGGTCGCACCACAGTTCTCCCTCCAACGAGCTCGCTTCCCGACCTATACCTCCGGAAAACGTGTCAGGGAGCATGCCAGGAGTGTGGGTTGAAGTCCTCGGAGCACGAGACCCGAAGATCGAAAGACTTATGACCAATACGGAGCAAAGGGAAGAAACCGTCGGGGGACCGCTTTTTACCCCAGGACGAGAAAACTGAGTCTGGGGCATTCCCGCTCGCGTTTTCTTGGGACGAGCACCGGAAGTCCTCGAGCCCGGCCCGTTTCCTTCGCTGCAAGTGCATTTCCAGTGGTTTCTGACACCGGACGAGCGTTCGCCACTCGTTGGAAGCTTCGGCCATCTTTTGGACCGTTTTGGGTCGCACCACAGTTCTCCCTCCAACGAGCTCGCTTCCCGACCTATACCTCCGGAAAACGTGTCAGGGAGCATGCCAGGAGTGCGGGTTGAAGTCCTCGGAGCACGAGACCCGAAGATCGAAAGACTTATGACCAATACGGAGCAAAGGGAAGAAACCGTCGGGGGACCGCTTTTTACCCCAGGACGAGAAAACTGAGTCCGGGGCATTCCCGCTCGCGTTTTCTTGGGACGAGCACCGGAAGTCCTCGAGCTCAGCCCGTTTCCTTCGCTGCAAGTGCATTTCCAGTGGTTTCTGACACCGGACGAGCGTTCGCCACTCGTTGGAAGCTTCGGCCATCTTTTGGACCGTTTTGGGTCGCACCACAGTTCTCCCTCCAACGAGCTCGCTTCCCGACCTATACCTCCGGAAAACGTGTCAGGGAGCATGCCAGGAGTGTGGGTTGAAGTCCTCGGAGCACGAGACCCGAAGATCGAAAGACTTATGACCAATACGGAGCAAAGGGAAGAAACCGTCGGGGGACCGCTTTTTACCCCAGGACGAGAAAACTGAGTCCGGGGCATTCCCGCTCGCGTTTTCTTGGGACGAGCACCGGAAGTCCTCGAGCTCAGCCCGTTTCCTTCGCTGCAAGTGCATTTCCAGTGGTTTCTGACACCGGACGAGCGTTCGCCACTCGTTGGAAGCTTCGGCCATCTTTTGGACCGTTTTGGGTCGCACCACAGTTCTCCCTCCAACGAGCTCGCTTCCCGACCTATACCTCCGGAAAACGTGTCAGGGAGCATGCCAGGAGTGTGGGTTGAAGTCCTCGGAGCACGAGACCCGAAGATCGAAAGACTTATGACCAATACGGAGCAAAGGGAAGAAACCGTCGGGGGACCGCTTTTTACCCCAGGACGAGAAAACTGAGTCCGGGGCATTCCCGCTCGCGTTTTCTTGGGACGAGCACCGGAAGTCCTCGAGCTCAGCCCGTTTCCTTCGCTGCAAGTGCATTTCCAGTGGTTTCTGACACCGGACGAGCGTTCGCCACTCGTTGGAAGCTTCGGCCATCTTTTGGACCGTTTTGGGTCGCACCACAGTTCTCCCTCCAACGAGCTCGCTTCCCGACCTATACCTCCGGAAAACGTGTCAGGGAGCGTGCCAGGAGTGTGGGTTGAAGTCCTCGGAGCACGAGACCCGAAGATCGAAAGACTTATGACCAATACGGAGCAAAGGGAAGAAACCGTCGGGGGACCGCTTTTTACCCCAGGACGAGAAAACTGAGTCCGGGGCATTCCCGCTCGCGTTTTCTTGGGACGAGCACCGGAAGTCCTCGAGCTCAGCCCGTTTCCTTCGCTGCAAGTGCATTTCCAGTGGTTTCTCACACCGGACGAGCGTTCGCCACTCGTTGGAAGCTTCGGCCATCTTTTGGACCGTTTTGGGTCGCACCACAGTTCTCCCTCCAACGAGCTCGCTTCCCGACCTATACCTCCGGAAAACGTGTCAGGGAGCATGCCAGGAGTGTGGGTTGAAGTCCTCGGAGCACGAGACCCGAAGATCGAAAGACTTATGACCAATACGGAGCAAAGGGAAGAAACCGTCGGGGGACCGCTTTTTACCCCAGGACGAGAAAACTGAGTCCGGGGCATTCCCGCTCGCGTTTTCTTGGGACGAGCACCGGAAGTCCTCGAGCTCAGCCCGTTTCCTTCGCTGCAAGTGCATTTCCAGTGGTTTCTGACACCGGACGAGCGTTCGCCACTCGTTGGAAGCTTCGGCCATCTTTTGGACCGTTTTGGGTCGCACCACAGTTCTCCCTCCAACGAGCTCGCTTCCCGACCTATACCTCCGGAAAACGTGTCAGGGAGCATGCCAGGAGTGTGGGTTGAAGTCCTCGGAGCACGAGACCCGAAGATCGAAAGACTTATGACCAATACGGAGCAAAGGGAAGAAACCGTCGGGGGACCGCTTTTTACCCCAGGACGAGAAAACTGAGTCCGGGGCATTCCCGCTCGCGTTTTCTTGGGACGAGCACCGGAAGTCCTCGAGCCCGGCCCGTTTCCTTCGCTGCAAGTGCATTTCCAGTGGTTTCTGACACCGGACGAGCGTTCGCCACTCGTTGGAAGCTTCGGCCATCTTTTGGACCGTTTTGGGTCGCACCACAGTTCTCCCTCCAACGAGCTCGCTTCCCGACCTATACCTCTGGAAAACGTGTCAGGGAGCATGCCAGGAGTGCGGGTTGAAGTCCTCGGAGCACGAGACACGAAGATCGAAAGACTTATGACCAATACGGAGCAAAGGGAAGAAACCGTCGGGGGACCGCTTTTTACCCCAGGACGAGAAAACTGAGTCCGGGGCATTCCCGCTCGCGTTTTCTTGGGACGAGCACCGGAAGTCCTCGAGCTCAGCCCGTTTCCTTCGCTGCAAGTGCATTTCCAGTGGTTTCTGACACCGGACGAGCGTTCGCCACTCGTTGGAAGCTTCGGCCATCTTTTGGACCGTTTTGGGTCGCACCACAGTTCTCCCTCCAACGAGCTCGCTTCCCGACCTATACCTCCGGAAAACGTGTCAGGGAGCATGCCAGGAGTGTGGGTTGAAGTCCTCGGAGCACGAGACCCGAAGATCGAAAGACTTATGACCAATACGGAGCAAAGGGAAGAAACCGTCGGGGGACCGCTTTTTACCCCAGGACGAGAAAACTGAGTCCGGGGCATTCCCGCTCGCGTTTTCTTGGGACGAGCACCGGAAGTCCTCGAGCTCAGCCCGTTTCCTTCGCTGCAAGTGCATTTCCAGTGGTTTCTTACACCGGACGAGCGTTCGCCACTCGTTGGAAGCTTCGGCCATCTTTTGGACCGTTTTGGGTCGCACCACAGTTCTCCCTCCAACGAGCTCGCTTCCCGACCTATACCTCCGGAAAACGTGTCAGGGAGCATGCCAGGAGTGTGGGTTGAAGTCCTCGGAGCACGAGACCCGAAGATCGAAAGACTTATGACCAATACGGAGCAAAGGGAAGAAACCGTCGGGGGACCGCTTTTTACCCCAGGACGAGAAAACTGAGTCCGGGGCATTCCCGCTCGCGTTTTCTTGGGACGAGCACCGGAAGTCCTCGAGCTCAGCCCGTTTCCTTCACTGCAAGTGCATTTCCAGTGGTTTCTGACACCGGACGAGCGTTCGCCACTCGTTGGAAGCTTCGGCCATCTTTTGGACCGTTTTGGGTCGCACCACAGTTCTCCCTCCAACGAGCTCGCTTCCCGACCTATACCTCCGGAAAACGTGTCAGGGAGCATGCCAGGAGTGTGGGTTGAAGTCCTCGGAGCACGAGACCCGAAGATCGAAAGACTTATGACCAATACGGAGCAAAGGGAAGAAACCGTCGGGGGACCGCTTTTTACCCCAGGACGAGAAAACTGAGTCCGGGGCATTCCCGCTCGCGTTTTCTTGGGACGAGCACCGGAAGTCCTCGAGCCCGGCCCGTTTCCTTCGCTGCAAGTGCATTTCCAGTGGTTTCTGACACCGGACGAGCGTTCGCCACTCGTTGGAAGCTTCGGCCATCTTTTGGACCGTTTTGGGTCGCACCACAGTTCTCCCTCCAACGAGCTCGCTTCCCGACCTATACCTCTGGAAAACGTGTCAGGGAGCATGCCAGGAGTGCGGGTTGAAGTCCTCGGAGCACGAGACCCGAAGATCGAAAGACTTATGACCAATACGGAGCAAAGGGAAGAAACCGTCGGGGGACCGCTTTTTACCCCAGGACGAGAAAACTGAGTCCGGGGCATTCCCGCTCGCGTTTTCTTGGGACGAGCACCGGAAGTCCTCGAGCTCAGCCCGTTTCCTTCGCTGCAAGTGCATTTCCAGTGGTTTCTGACACCGGACGAGCGTTCGCCACTCGTTGGAAGCTTCGGCCATCTTTTGGACCGTTTTGGGTCGCACCACAGTTCTCCCTCCAACGAGCTCGCTTCCCGACCTATACCTCCGGAAAACGTGTCAGGGAGCATGCCAGGAGTGTGGGTTGAAGTCCTCGGAGCACGAGACCCGAAGATCGAAAAACTTATGACCAATACGGAGCAAAGGGAAGAAACCGTCGGGGGACCGCTTTTTACCCCAGGACGAGAAAACTGAGTCCGGGGCATTCCCGCTCGCGTTTTCTTGGGACGAGCACCGGAAGTCCTCGAGCTCAGCCCGTTTCCTTCGCTGCAAGTGCATTTCCAGTGGTTTCTGACACCGGACGAGCGTTCGCCACTCGTTGGAAGCTTCGGCCATCTTTTGGACCGTTTTGGGTCGCACCACAGTTCTCCCTCCAACGAGCTCGCTTCCCGACCTATACCTCCGGAAAACGTGTCAGGGAGCATGCCAGGAGTGCGGGTTGAAGTCCTCGGAGCACGAGACCCGAAGATCGAAAGACTTATGACCAATACGGTGCAAAGGGAAGAAACCGTCGGGGGACCGCTTTTTACCCCAGGACGAGAAAACTGAGTCCGGGGCATTCCCGCTCGCGTTTTCTTGGGACGAGCACCGGAAGTCCTCGAGCTCAGCCCGTTTCCTTCGCTGCAAGTGCATTTCCAGTGGTTTCTGACACCGGACGAGCGTTCGCCACTCGTTGGAAGCTTCGGCCATCTTTTGGACCGTTTTGGGTCGCACCACAGTTCTCCCTCCAACGAGCTCGCTTCCCGACCTATACCTCCGGAAAACGTGTCAGGGAGCATGCCAGGAGTGTGGGTTGAAGTCCTCGGAGCACGAGACCCGAAGATCGAAAGACTTATGACCAATACGGAGCAAAGGGAAGAAACCGTCGGGGGACCGCTTTTTACCCCAGGACGAGAAAACTGAGTCCGGGGCATTCCCGCTCGCGTTTTCTTGGGACGAGCACCGGAAGTCCTCGAGCTCAGCCCGTTTCCTTCGCTGCAAGTGCATTTCCAGTGGTTTCTGACACCGGACGAGCGTTCGCCACTCGTTGGAAGCTTCGGCCATCTTTTGGACCGTTTTGGGTCGCACCACAGTTCTCCCTCCAACGAGCTCGCTTCCCGACCTATACCTCCGGAAAACGTGTCAGGGAGCGTGCCAGGAGTGTGGGTTGAAGTCCTCGGAGCACGAGACCCGAAGATCGAAAGACTTATGACCAATACGGAGCAAAGGGAAGAAACCGTCGGGGGACCGCTTTTTACCCCAGGACGAGAAAACTGAGTCCGGGGCATTCCCGCTCGCGTTTTCTTGGGACGAGCACCGGAAGTCCTCGAGCTCAGCCCGTTTCCTTCGCTGCAAGTGCATTTCCAGTGGTTTCTGACACCGGACGAGCGTTCGCCACTCGTTGGAAGCTTCGGCCATCTTTTGGACCGTTTTGGGTCGCACCACAGTTCTCCCTCCAACGAGCTCGCTTCCCGACCTATACCTCCGGAAAACGTGTCAGGGAGCGTGCCAGGAGTGTGGGTTGAAGTCCTCGGAGCACGAGACCCGAAGATCGAAAGACTTATGACCAATACGGAGCAAAGGGAAGAAACCGTCGGGGGACCGCTTTTTACCCCAGGACGAGAAAACTGAGTCCGGGGCATTCCCGCTCGCGTTTTCTTGGGACGAGCACCGGAAGTCCTCGAGCTCAGCCCGTTTCCTTCGCTGCAAGTGCATTTCCAGTGGTTTCTGACACCGGACGAGCGTTCGCCACTCGTTGGAAGCTTCGGCCATCTTTTGGACCGTTTTGGGTCGCACCACAGTTCTCCCTCCAACGAGCTCGCTTCCCGACCTATACCTCCGGAAAACGTGTCAGGGAGCATGCCAGGAGTGTGGGTTGAAGTCCTCGGAGCACGAGACCCGAAGATCGAAAGACTTATGACCAATACGGAGCAAAGGGAAGAAACCGTCGGGGGACCGCTTTTTACCCCAGGACGAGAAAACTGAGTCCGGGGCATTCCCGCTCGCGTTTTCTTGGGACGAGCACCGGAAGTCCTCGAGCTCAGCCCGTTTCCTTCGCTGCAAGTGCATTTCCAGTGGTGTCTGACACCGGACGAGCGTTCGCCACTCGTTGGAAGCTTCGGCCATCTTTTGGACCGTTTTGGGTCGCACCACAGTTCTCCCTCCAACGAGCTCGCTTCCCGACCTATACCTCCGGAAAACGTGTCAGGGAGCATGCCAAGAGTGTGGGTTGAAGTCCTCGGAGCACGAGACCCGAAGATCGAAAGACTTATGACCAATACGGAGCAAAGGGAAGAAACCGTCGGGGGACCGCTTTTTACCCCAGGACGAGAAAACTGAGTCCGGGGCATTCCCGCTCGCGTTTTCTTGGGACGAGCACCGGAAGTCCTCGAGCTCAGCCCGTTTCCTTCACTGCAAGTGCATTTCCAGTGGTTTCTGACACCGGACGAGCGTTCGCCACTCGTTGGAAGCTTCGGCCATCTTTTGGACCGTTTTGGGTCGCACCACAGTTCTCCCTCCAACGAGCTCGCTTCCCGACCTATACCTCCGGAAAACGTGTCAGGGAGCATGCCAGGAGTGTGGGTTGAAGTCCTCGGAGCACGAGACCCGAAGATCGAAAGACTTATGACCAATACGGAGCAAAGGGAAGAAACCGTCGGGGGACCGCTTTTTACCCCAGGACGAGAAAACTGAGTCCGGGGCATTCCCGCTCGCGTTTTCTTGGGACGAGCACCGGAAGTCCTCGAGCCCGGCCCGTTTCCTTCGCTGCAAGTGCATTTCCAGTGGTTTCTGACACCGGACGAGCGTTCGCCACTCGTTGGAAGCTTCGGCCATCTTTTGGACCGTTTTGGGTCGCACCACAGTTCTCCCTCCAACGAGCTCGCTTCCCGACCTATACCTCTGGAAAACGTGTCAGGGAGCATGCCAGGAGTGCGGGTTGAAGTCCTCGGAGCACGAGACCCGAAGATCGAAAGACTTATGACCAATACGGAGCAAAGGGAAGAAACCGTCGGGGGACCGCTTTTTACCCCAGGACGAGAAAACTGAGTCCGGGGCATTCCCGCTCGCGTTTTCTTGGGACGAGCACCGGAAGTCCTCGAGCTCAGCCCGTTTCCTTCGCTGCAAGTGCATTTCCAGTGGTTTCTGACACCGGACGAGCGTTCGCCACTCGTTGGAAGCTTCGGCCATCTTTTGGACCGTTTTGGGTCGCACCACAGTTCTCCCTCCAACGAGCTCGCTTCCCGACCTATACCTCCGGAAAACGTGTCAGGGAGCATGCCAGGAGTGTGGGTTGAAGTCCTCGGAGCACGAGACCCGAAGATCGAAAGACTTATGACCAATACGGAGCAAAGGGAAGAAACCGTCGGGGGACCGCTTTTTACCCCAGGACGAGAAAACTGAGTCCGGGGCATTCCCGCTCGCGTTTTCTTGGGACGAGCACCGGAAGTCCTCGAGCTCAGCCCGTTTCCTTCGCTGCAAGTACATTTCCAGTGGTTTCTGACACCGGACGAGCGTTCGCCACTCGTTGGAAGCTTCGGCCATCTTTTGGACCGTTTTGGGTCGCACCACAGTTCTCGATCCAACGAGCTCGCTTCCCGACCTATACCTCCGGAAAACGTGTCAGGGAGCATGCCAGGAGTGTGGGTTGAAGTCCTCGGAGCACGAGACCCGAAGATCGAAAGACTTATGACCAATACGGAGCAAAGGGAAGAAACCGTCGGGGGACCGCTTTTTACTCCAGGACGAGAAAACTGAGTCCGGGGCACTCCCGATCGCGTTTTCTTGGGACGAGCACCGGAAGTCCTCGAGCTCAGCCCGTTTCCTTCGATGCAAGTGCATTTCCAGTGGTTTCTGACACCGGACGAGCGTTCGCCACTCGTTGGAAGCTTCGGCCATCTTTTGGACCGTTTTTGGTCGCACCACAGTTCTCCCTCCAACGAGCTCGCTTCCCGACCTATACCTCCGGAAAACGTGTCAGGGAGCATGCCAGGAGTGTGGGTTGAAGTCCTCGGAGCACGAGACCCGAAGATCAAAAGACTTATGACCAATACGGAGCAAAGGGAAGAAACCGTCGGGGGACCGCTTTTTACCCCAGGACGAGAAAACTGAGTCCGGGGTACGCTCGCGTTTTCTTGGGACGAGCACCGGAAGTCCTCGAGCTCAGCCCGTTTCCTTCGCTGCAAGTGCATTTGCAGTGGTTTCTGACACCGGACGAGCGTTCGCCACTCGTTGGAAGCTTCGGCCATCTTTTGGACCGTTTTGGGTCGCACCACAGTTCTCCCTCCAACGAGCTCGCTTCCCGACCTATACCTCCGGAAAACGTGTCAGGGAGCATGCCAGGAGTGTGGGTTGAAGTCCTCGGAGCACGAGACCCGAAGATCGAAAGACTTATGACCAATACGGAGCAAAGGGAAGAAACCGTCGGGGGACCGCTTTTTACCCCAGGACGAGAAAACTGAGTCCGGGGCATTCCCGCTCGCGTTTTCTTGGGACGAGCACCGGAAGTCCTCGAGCCCGGCCCGTTTCCTTCGCTGCAAGTGCATTTCCAGTGGTTTCTGACACCGGACGAGCGTTCGCCACTCGTTGGAAGCTTCGGCCATCTTTTGGACCGTTTTGGGTCGCACCACAGTTCTCCCTCCAACGAGCTCGCTTCCCGACCTATACCTCTGGAAAACGTGTCAGGGAGCATGCCAGGAGTGCGGGTTGAAGTCCTCGGAGCACGAGACCCGAAGATCGAAAGACTTATGACCAATACGGAGCAAAGGGAAGAAACCTTCGGGGGACCGCTTTTTACCCCAGGACGAGAAAACTGAGTCCGGGGCATTCCCGCTCGCGTTTTCTTGGGACGAGCACCGGAAGTCCTCGAGCTCGGCCCGTTTCCTTCGCTGCAAGTGCATTTCCAGAGGTTTCTGACACCGGACGAGCGTTCGCCACTCGTTGGAAGCTTCGGCCATCTTTTGGACCGTTTTGGGTCGCACCACAGTTCTCCCTCCAACGAGCTCGCTTCCCGACCTATAACTCCGGAAAACGTGTCAGGGAGCATGCCAGGAGTGTGGGTTGAAGTCCTCGGAGCACGAGACCCGAAGATCGAAAGACTTATGACCAATACGGAGCAAAGGGAAGAAACCGTCGGGGGACCGCTTTTTACTCCAGGACGAGAAAACTGAGTCCGGGGCATTCCCGCTCGCGTTTTCTTGGGACGAGCACCGGAAGTCCTCGAGCTCAGCCCGTTTCCTTCGCTGCAAGTGCATTTCCAGTGGTTTCTGACACCGGACGAGCGTTCGCCACTCGTTGGAAGCTTCGGCCATCTTTTGGACCGTTTTGGGTCGCACCACAGTTCTCGATCCAACGAGCTCGCTTCCCGACCTATACCTCCGGAAAACGTGTCAGGGAGCATGCCAGGAGTGTGGGTTGAAGTCCTCGGAGCACGAGACCCGAAGATCGAAAGACTTATGACCAATACGGAGCAAAGGGAAGAAACCGTCGGGGGACCGCTTTTTACTCCAGGACGAGAAAACTGAGTCCGGGGCACTCCCGCTCGCGTTTTCTTGGGACGAGCACCGGAAGTCCTCGAGCTCAGCCCGTTTCCTTCGATGCAAGTGCATTTCCAGTGATTTCTGACACCGGACGAGCGTTCGCCACTCGTTGGAAGCTTCGGCCATCTTTTGGACCGTTTTTGGTCGCACCACAGTTCTCCCTCCAACGAGCTCGCTTCCCGACCTATACCTCCGGAAAACGTGTCAGGGAGCATGCCAGGAGTGTGGGTTGAAGTCCTCGGAGCACGAGACCCGAAGATCGAAAGACTTATGACCAATACGGAGCAAAGGGAAGAAACCGTCGGGGGACCGCTTTTTACCCCAGGACGAGAAAACTCAGTCCGGGGTACGCTCGCGTTTTCTTGGGACGAGCACCGGAAGTCCTCGAGCTCAGCCCGTTTCCTTCGCTGCAAGTGCATTTGCAGTGGTTTCTGACACCGGACGAGCGTTCGCCACTCGTTGGAAGCTTCGGCCATCTTTTGGACCGTTTTGGGTCGCACCACAGTTCTCCCTCCAACGAGCTCGCTTCCCGACCTATACCTCCGGAAAACGTGTCAGGGAGCATGCCAGGAGTGTGGGTTGAAGTCCTCGGAGCACGAGACCCGAAGATCGAAAGACTTATGACCAATACGGAGCAAAGGGAAGAAACCGTCGGGGGACGGCTTTTTACCCCAGGACGAGAAAACTGAGTCCGGGGCATTCCCGCTCGCGTTTTCTTGGGACGAGCACCGGAAGTCCTCGAGCCCGGCCCGTTTCCTTTGCTGCAAGTGCATTTCCAGTGGTTTCTGACACCGGACGAGCGTTCGCCACTCGTTGGAAGCTTCGGCCATCTTTTGAACCGTTTTGGGTCGCACCACATTTCTCCCTCCAACGAGCTCGCTTCCCGACCTATACCTCTGGAAAACGTGTCAGGGAGCATGCCAGGAGTGCGGGTTGAAGTCCTCGGAGCACGAGACCCGAAGATCGAAAGACTTATGACCAATACGGAGCAAAGGGAAGAAACCGTCGGGGGACCGCTTTTTACCCCAGGACGAGAAAACTGAGTCCGGGGCATTCCCGCTCGCGTTTTCTTGGGACGAGCACCGGAAGTCCTCGAGCTCGGCCCGTTTCCTTCGCTGCAAGTGCATTTCCAGTGGTTTCTGACACCGGACGAGCGTTCGCCACTCGTTGGAAGCTTCGGCCATCTTTTGGACCGTTTTGGGTCGCACCACAGTTCTCCCTCCAACGAGCTCGCTTCCCGACCTATACCTCCGGAAAACGTGTCAGGGAGCATGCCAGGAGTGTGGGTTGAAGTCCTCGGAGCACGAGACCCGAAGATCGAAAGACTTATGACCAATACGGAGCAAAGGGAAGAAACCGTCGGGGGACCGCTTTTTACCCCAGGACGAGAAAACTGAGTCCGGGGCATTCCCGCTCGCGTTTTCTTGGGACGAGCACCGGAAGTCCTCGAGCTCGGCCCGTTTCCTTCGCTGCAAGTGCATTTCCAGTGGTTTCTGACACCGGACGAGCGTTCGCCACTCGTTGGAAGCTTCGGCCATCTTTTGGACCGTTTTGGGTCGCACCACAGTTCTCCCTCCAACGAGCTCGCTTCCCGACCTATACCTCCGGAAAACGTGTCAGGGAGCATGCCAGGAGTGTGGGTTGAAGTCCTCGGAGCACGAGACCCGAAGATCGAAAGACTTATGACCAATACGGAGCAAAGGGAAGAAACCGTCGGGGGACCGCTTTTTACCCCAGGACGAGAAAACTGAGTCCGGGGCATTCCCGCTCGCGTTTTCTTGGGACGAGCACCGGAAGTCCTCGAGCTCGGCCCGTTTCCTTCGCTGCAAGTGCATTTCCAGCGGTTTCTGACACCGGACGAGCGTTCGCCACTCGTTGGAAGCTTCGGCCATCTTTTGGACCGTTTTGGGTCGCACCACAGTTCTCCCTCCAACGAGCTCGCTTCCCGACCTATACCTCCGGAAAACGTGTCAGGGAGCATGCCAGGAGTGTGGGTTGAAGTCCTCGGAGCACGAGACCCGAAGATCGAAAGACTTATGACCAATACGGAGCAAAGGGAAGAAACCGTCGGGGGACCGCTTTTTACCCCAGGACGAGAAAACTGAGTCCGGGGCATTCTCGCTCGCGTTTTCTTGGGACGAGCACCGGAAGTCCTCGAGCTCGGCCCGTTTCCTTCGCTGCAAGTGCATTTCCAGTGGTTTCTGACACCGGACGAGCGTTCGCCACTCGTTGGAAGCTTCGGCCATCTTTTGGACCGTTTTGGGTCGCACCACAGTTCTCCCTCCAACGAGCTCGCTTCCCGACCTATACCTCCGGAAAACGTGTCAGGGAGCATGCCAGGAGTGTGGGTTGAAGTCCTCGGAGCACGAGACCCGAAGATCGAAAGACTTATGACCAATACGGAGCAAAGGGAAGAAACCGTCGGGGGACCGCTTTTTACCCCTGGACGAGAAAACCGAGTCCGGGGCATTCCCGCTCGCGTTTTCTTGGGACGAGCACCGAAAGTCCTCGAGCTCGGCCCGTTTCCTTCGCTGCAAGTGCATTTCCAGTGGTTTCTGACACCGGACGAGCGTTCGCCACTCGTTGGAAGCTTCGGCCATCTTTTGGACCGTTTTGGGTCGCACCACAGTTCTCCCTCCAACGAGCTCGCTTCCCGACCTATACCTCCGGAAAACGTGTCAGGGAGCATGCCAGGAGTGTGGGTTGAAGTCCTCGGAGCACGAGACCCGAAGATCGAAAGACTTATGACCAATACGGAGCAAAGGGAAGAAACCGTCGGGGGACGGCTTTTTACCCCAGGACGAGAAAACTGAGTCCGGGGCATTCCCGCTCGCGTTTTCTTGGGACGAGCACCGGAAGTCCTCGAGCCCGGCCCGTTTCCTTCGCTGCAAGTGCATTTCCAGTGGTTTCTGACACCGGACGAGCGTTCGCCACTCGTTGGAAGCTTCGGCCATCTTTTGGACCGTTTTGGGTCGCACCACAGTTCTCCCTCCAACGAGCTCGCTTCCCGACCTATACCTCCGGAAAACGTGTCAGGGAGCATGCCAGGAGTGTGGGTTAAAGTCCTCGGAGCACGAGACCCGAAGATCGAAAGACTTATGACCAATACGGAGCAAAGGGAAGAAACCGTCGGGGGACGGCTTTTTACCCCAGGACGAGAAAACTGAGTCCGGGGCATTCCCGCTCGCGTTTTCTTGGGACGAGCACCGGAAGTCCTCGAGCTCGGCCCGTTTCCTTCGCTGCAAGTGCATTTCCAGTGGTTTCTGACACCGGACGAGCGTTCGCCACTCGTTGGAAGCTTCGGCCATCTTTTGGACCGTTTTGGGTCGCACCACAGTTCTCCCTCCAACGAGCTCGCTTCCCGACCTATACCTCCGGAAAACGTGTCAGGGAGCATGCCAGGAGTGTGGGTTGAAGTCCTCAGAGCACGAGACCCGAAGATCGAAAGACTTATGACCAATACGGAGCAAAGGGAAGAAACCGTCGGGGGACCGCTTTTTACCCCAGGACGAGAAAACTGAGTCCGGGGCATTCCCGCTCGCGTTTTCTTGGGACGAGCACCGGAAGTCCTCGAGCTCGGCCCGTTTCCTTCGCTGCAAGTGCATTTCCAGTGGTTTCTGACACCGGACGAGCGTTCGCCACTCGTTGGAAGCTTCGGCCATCTTTTGGACCGTTTTGGGTCGCACCACAGTTCTCCCTCCAACGAGCTCCCTTCCCGACCTATACCTCCGGAAAACGTGTCAGGGAGCATGCCAGGAGTGTGGGTTGAAGTCCTCGGAGCACGAGACCCGAAGATCGAAAGACTTATGACCAATACGGAGCAAAGGGAAGAAACCGTCGGGGGACCGCTTTTTACCCCAGGACGAGAAAACTGAGTCCGGGGCATTCCCGCTCGCGTTTTCTTGGGACGAGCACCGGAAGTCCTCGAGCTCGGCCCGTTTCCTTCGCTGCAAGTGCATTTCCAGTGGTTTCTGACACCGGACGAGCGTTCGCCACTCGTTGGAAGCTTCGGCCATCTTTTGGACCGTTTTGGGTCGCACCACAGTTCTCCCTCCAACGAGCTCCCTTCCCGACCTATACCTCCGGAAAACGTGTCAGGGAGCATGCCAGGAGTGTGGGTTGAAGTCCTCGGAGCACGAGACCCGAAGATCGAAAGACTTATGACCAATACGGAGCAAAGGGAAGAAACCGTCGGGGGACCGCTTTTTACCCCAGGACGAGAAAACTGAGTCCGGGGCATTCCCGCTCGCGTTTTCTTGGGACGAGCACCGGAAGTCCTCGAGCTCGGCCCGTTTCCTTCGCTGCAAGTGCATTTCCAGTGGTTTCTGACACCGGACGAGCGTTCGCCACTCGTTGGAAGCTTCGGCCATCTTTTGGACCGTTTTGGGTCGCACCACAGTTCTCCCTCCAACGAGCTCCCTTCCCGACCTATACCTCCGGAAAACGTGTCAGGGAGCATGCCAGGAGTGTGGGTTGAAGTCCTCGGAGCACGAGACCCGAAGATCGAAAGACTTATGACCAATACGGAGCAAAGGGAAGAAACCGTCGGGGGACCGCTTTTTACCCCAGGACGAGAAAACTGAGTCCGGGGCATTCCCGCTCGCGTTTTCTTGGGACGAGCACCGGAAGTCCTCGAGCTCGGCCCGTTTCCTTCGCTGCAAGTGCATTTCCAGTGGTTTCTGACACCGGACGAGCGTTCGCCACTCGTTGGAAGCTTCGGCCATCTTTTGGACCGTTTTGGGTCGCACCACAGTTCTCCCTCCAACGAGCTCGCTTCCCGACCTATACCTCCGGAAAACGTGTCAGGGAGCATGCCAGGAGTGTGGGTTGAAGTCCTCAGAGCACGAGACCCGAAGATCGAAAGACTTATGACCAATACGGAGCAAAGGGAAGAAACCGTCGGGGGACCGCTTTTTACCCCAGGACGAGAAAACTGAGTCCGGGGCATTCCCGCTCGCGTTTTCTTGGGACGAGCACCGGAAGTCCTCGAGCTCGGCCCGTTTCCTTCGCTGCAAGTGCATTTCCAGTGGTTTCTGACACCGGACGAGCGTTCGCCACTCGTTGGAAGCTTCGGCCATCTTTTGGACCGTTTTGGGTCGCACCACAGTTCTCCCTCCAACGAGCTCCCTTCCCGACCTATACCTCCGGAAAACGTGTCAGGGAGCATGCCAGGAGTGTGGGTTGAAGTCCTCGGAGCACGAGACCCGAAGATCGAAAGACTTATGACCAATACGGAGCAAAGGGAAGAAACCGTCGGGGGACCGCTTTTTACCCCAGGACGAGAAAACTGAGTCCGGGGCATTCCCGCTCGCGTTTTCTTGGGACGAGCACCGGAAGTCCTCGAGCTCGGCCCGTTTCCTTCGCTGCAAGTGCATTTCCAGTGGTTTCTGACACCGGACGAGCGTTCGCCACTCGTTGGAAGCTTCGGCCATCTTTTGGACCGTTTTGGGTCGCACCACAGTTCTCCCTCCAACGAGCTCCCTTCCCGACCTATACCTCCGGAAAACGTGTCAGGGAGCATGCCAGGAGTGTGGGTTGAAGTCCTCGGAGCACGAGACCCGAAGATCGAAAGACTTATGACCAATACGGAGCAAAGGGAAGAAACCGTCGGGGGACCGCTTTTTACCCCAGGACGAGAAAACTGAGTCCGGGGCATTCCCGCTCGCGTTTTCTTGGGACGAGCACCGGAAGTCCTCGAGCTCGGCCCGTTTCCTTCGCTGCAAGTGCATTTCCAGTGGTTTCTGACACCGGACGAGCGTTCGCCACTCGTTGGAAGCTTCGGCCATCTTTTGGACCGTTTTGGGTCGCACCACAGTTCTCCCTCCAACGAGCTCGCTTCCCGACCTATACCTCCGGAAAACGTGTCAGGGAGCATGCCAGGAGTGTGGGTTGAAGTCCTCGGAGCACGAGACCCGAAAATCGAAAGACTTATGACCAATACGGAGCAAAGGGAAGAAACCGTCGGGGGACCGCTTTTTACCCCAGGACGAGAAAACTGAGTCCGGGGCATTCCCGCTCGCGTTTTCTTGGGACGAGCACCGGAAGTCCTCGAGCTCGGCCCGTTTCCTTCGCTGCAAGTGCATTTCCAGTGGTTTCTGACACCGGACGAGCGTTCGCCACTCGTTGGAAGCTTCGGCCATCTTTTGGACCGTTTTGGGTCGCACCACAGTTCTCCCTCCAACGAGCTCCCTTCCCGACCTATACCTCCGGAAAACGTGTCAGGGAGCATGCCAGGAGTGTGGGTTGAAGTCCTCGGAGCACGAGACCCGAAGATCGAAAGACTTATGACCAATACGGAGCAAAGGGAAGAAACCGTCGGGGGACCGCTTTTTACCCCAGGACGAGAAAACTGAGTCCGGGGCATTCCCGCTCGCGTTTTCTTGGGACGAGCACCGGAAGTCCTCGAGCTCGGCCCGTTTCCTTCGCTGCAAGTGCATTTCCAGTGGTTTCTGACACCGGACGAGCGTTCGCCACTCGTTGGAAGCTTCGGCCATCTTTTGGACCGTTTTGGGTCGCACCACAGTTCTCCCTCCAACGAGCTCGCTTCCCGACCTATACCTCCGGAAAACGTGTCAGGGAGCATGCCAGGAGTGTGGGTTGAAGTCCTCAGAGCACGAGACCCGAAGATCGAAAGACTTATGACCAATACGGAGCAAAGGGAAGAAACCGTCGGGGGACCGCTTTTTACCCCAGGACGAGAAAACTGAGTCCGGGGCATTCCCGCTCGCGTTTTCTTGGGACGAGCACCGGAAGTCCTCGAGCTCGGCCCGTTTCCTTCGCTGCAAGTGCATTTCCAGTGGTTTCTGACACCGGACGAGCGTTCGCCACTCGTTGGAAGCTTCGGCCATCTTTTGGACCGTTTTGGGTCGCACCACAGTTCTCCCTCCAACGAGCTCGCTTCCCGACCTATACCTCCGGAAAACGTGTCAGGGAGCATGCCAGGAGTGTGGGTTGAAGTCCTCGGAGCACGAGACCCGAAGATCGAAAGACTTATGACCAATACGGAGCAAAGGGAAGAAACCGTCGGGGGACCGCTTTTTACCCCAGGACGAGAAAACTGAGTCCGGGGCATTTCCGCTCGCGTTTTCTTGGGACGAGCACCGGAAGTCCTCGAGCTCGGCCCGTTTCCTTCGCTGCAAGTGCATTTCCAGTGGTTTCTGACACCGGACGAGCGTTCGCCACTCGTTGGAAGCTTCGGCCATCTTTTGGACCGTTTTGGGTCGCACCACAGTTCTCCCTCCAACGAGCTCGCTTCCCGACCTATACCTCCGGAAAACGTGTCAGGGAGCATGCCAGGAGTGTGGGTTGAAGTCCTCGGAGCACGAGACCCGAAGATCGAAAGACTTATGACCAATACGGAGCAAAGGGAAGAAACCGTCGGGGGACCGCTTTTTACCCCAGGACGAGAAAACTGAGTCCGGGGCATTCCCGCTCGCGTTTTCTTGGGACGAGCACCGGAAGTCCTCGAGCTCGGCCCGTTTCCTTCGCTGCAAGTGCATTTCCAGTGGTTTCTGACACCGGACGAGCGTTCGCCACTCGTTGGAAGCTTCGGCCATCTTTTGGACCGTTTTGGGTCGCACCACAGTTCTCCCTCCAACGAGCTCGCTTCCCGACCTATACCTCCGGAAAACGTGTCAGGGAGCATGCCAGGAGTGTGGGTTGAAGTCCTCGGAGCACGAGACCCGAAGATCGAAAGACTTATGACCAATACGGAGCAACGTGAAGAAACCGTCGGGGGACCGCTTTTTACCCCAGGACGAGAAAACTGAGTCCGGGGCATTCCCGCTCGCGTTTTCTTGGGACGAGCCCTGGAAGTCCTCGAGCTCGGCCCGTTTCCTTCGCTGCAAGTGCATTTCCAGTGGTTTCTGACACCGGACGAGCGTTCGCCACTCGTTGGAAGCTTCGGCCATCTTTTGGACCGTTTTGGGTCGCACCACAGTTCTCCCTCCAACGAGCTCGCTTCCCGACCTATACCTCCGGAAAACGTGTCAGGGAGCATGCCAGGAGTGTGGGTTGAAGTCCTCGGAGCACGAGACCCGAAGATCGAAAGACTTATGACCAATACGGAGCAAAGGGAAGAAACCGTCGGGGGACCGGTTTTTACCCCTGGACGAGAAAACTGAGTCCGGGGCATTCCCGCTCGCGTTTTCTTGGGACGAGCACCGGAAGTCCTCGAGCTCGGCCCGTTTCCTTCGCTGCAAGTACATTTCCAGTGGTTTCTGACACCGGACGAGCGTTCGCCACTCGTTGGAAGCTTCGGCCATCTTTTGGACCGTTTTGGGTCGCACCACAGTTCTCCCTCCAACGAGCTCGCTTCCCGACCTATACCTCCGGAAAACGTGTCAGGGAGCATGCCAGGAGTGTGGGTTGAAGTCCTCGGAGCACGAGACCCGAAGATCGAAAGACTTATGACCAATACGGAGCAAAGGGAAGAAACCGTCGGGGGACCGCTTTTTACCCCAGGACGAGAAAACTGAGTCCGGGGCATTCCCGCTCGCGTTTTCTTGGGACGAGCACCGGAAGTCCTCGAGCTCGGCCCGTTTCCTTCGCTGCAAGTGCATTTCCAGTGGTTTCTGACACCGGACGAGCGTTCGCCACTCGTTGGAAGCTTCGGCCATCTTTTGGACCGTTTTGGGTCGCACCACAGTTCTCCCTCCAACGAGCTCGCTTCCCGACCTATACCTCCGGAAAACGTGTCAGGGAGCATGCCAGGAGTGTGGGTTGAAGTCCTCGGAGCACGAGACCCGAAGATCGAAAGACTTATGACCAATACGGAGCAAAGGGAAGAAACCGTCGGGGGACCGCTTTTTACCCCTGGACGAGAAAACTGAGTCCGGGGCATTCCCGCTCGCGTTTTCTTGGGACGAGCACCGGAAGTCCTCGAGCTCGGCCCGTTTCCTTCGCTGCAAGTGCATTTCCAGTGGTTTCTGACACCGGACGAGCGTTCGCCACTCGTTGGAAGCTTCGGCCATCTTTTGGACCGTTTTGGGTCGCACCACAGTTCTCCCTCCAACGAGCTCGCTTCCCGACCTATACCTCCGGAAAACGTGTCAGGGAGCATGCCAGGAGTGTGGGTTGAAGTCCTCGGAGCACGAGACCCGAAGATCGAAAGACTTATGACCAATACGGAGCAAAGGGAAGAAACCGTCGGGGGACCGCTTTTTACCCCAGGACGAGAAAACTGAGTCCGGGGCATTCCCGCTCGCGTTTTCTTGGGACGAGCACCGGAAGTCCTCGAGCTCGGCCCGTTTCCTTCGCTGCAAGTGCATTTCCAGTGGTTTCTGACACCGGACGAGCGTTCGCCACTCGTTGGAAGCTTCGGCCATCTTTTGGACCGTTTTGGGTCGCACCACAGTTCTCCCTCCAACGAGCTCGCTTCCCGACCTATACCTCCGGAAAACGTGTCAGGGAGCATGCCAGGAGTGTGGGTTGAAGTCCTCGGAGCACGAGACCCGAAGATCGAAAGACTTATGACCAATACGGAGCAAAGGGAAGAAACCGTCGGGGGACCGCTTTTTACCCCAGGACGAGAAAACTGAGTCCGGCGCATTCCCGCCCGCGTTTTCTTGGGACGAGCACCGGAAGTCCTCGAGCTCGGCCCGTTTCCTTCGCTGCAAGTGCATTTCCAGTGGTTTCTGACACCGGACGAGCGTTCGCCACTCGTTGGAAGCTTCGGCCATCTTTGGGACCGTTTTGGGTCGCACCACAGTTCTCCCTCCAACGAGCTCGCTTCCCGACCTATACCTCCGGAAAACGTGTCAGGGAGCATGCCAGGAGTGTGGGTTGAAGTCCTCGGAGCACGAGACCCGAAGATCGAAAGACTTATGACCAATACGGAGCAAAGGGAAGAAACCGTCGAGGGACCGCTTTTTACCCCAGGACGAGAAAACTGAGTCCAGGGCATTCCCGCCCGCGTTTTCTTGGGACGAGCACCGGAAGTCCTCGAGCTCGGCCCGTTTCCTTCGCTGCAAGTGCATTTCCAGTGGTTTCTGACACCGGACGAGCGTTCGCCACTCGTTGGAAGCTTCGGCCATCTTTTGGACCGTTTTGGGTCGCACCACAGTTCTCCCTCCAACGAGCTCGCTTCCCGACCTATACCTCCGGAAAACGTGTCAGGGAGCATGCCAGGAGTGTGGGTTGAAGTCCTCGGAGCACGAGACCCGAAGATCGAAAGACTTATGACCAATACGGAGCAAAGGGAAGAAACCGTCGGGGGACCGCTTTGTACCCCTGGACGAGAAAACTGAGTCCGGGGCATTCCCGCTCGCGTTTTCTTGGGACGAGCACCGGAAGTCCTCGAGCTCGGCCCGTTTCCTTCGCTGCAAGTGCATTTCCAGTGGTTTCTGACACCGGACGAGCGTTCGCCACTCGTTGGAAGCTTCGGCCATCTTTTGGACCGTTTTGGGTCGCACCACAGTTCTCCCTCCAACGAGCTCGCTTCCCGACCTATACCTCCGGAAAACGTGTCAGGGAGCATGCCAGGAGTGTGGGTTGAAGTCCTCGGAGCACGAGACCCGAAGATCGAAAGACTTATGACCAATACGGAGCAAAGGGAAGAAACCGTCGGGGGACCGCTTTTTACCCCAGGACGAGAAAACTGAGTCCGGGGCATTCCCGCTCGCGTTTTCTTGGGACGAGCACCGGAAGTCCTCGAGCTCGGCCCGTTTCCTTCGCTGCAAGTGCATTTCCAGTGGTTTCTGACACCGGACGAGCGTTCGCCACTCGTTGGAAGCTTCGGCCATCTTTTGGACCGTTTTGGGTCGCACCACAGTTCTCCCTCCAACGAGCTCGCTTCCCGACCTATACCTCCGGAAAACGTGTCAGGGAGCATGCCAGGAGTGTGGGTTGAAGTCCTCGGAGCACGAGACCCGAAGATCGAAAGACTTATGACCAATACGGAGCAAAGGGAAGAAACCGTCGGGGGACCGCTTTTTACCCCAGGACGAGAAAACTGAGTCCGGGGCATTCCCGCTCGCGTTTTCTTGGGACGAGCACCGGAAGTCCTCGAGCTCGGCCCGTTTCCTTCGCTGCAAGTGCATTTCCAGTGGTTTCTGACACCGGACGAGCGTTCGCCACTCGTTGGAAGCTTCGGCCATCTTTTGGACCGTTTTGGGTCGCACCACAGTTCTCCCTCCAACGAGCTCGCTTCCCGACCTATACCTCCGGAAAACGTGTCAGGGAGCATGCCAGGAGTGTGGGTTGAAGTCCTCGGAGCACGAGACCCGAAGATCGAAAGACTTATGACCAATACGGAGCAAAGGGAAGAAACCGTCGGGGGACCGGTTTTTACCCCTGGACGAGAAAACTGAGTCCGGGGCATTCCCGCTCGCGTTTTCTTGGGACGAGCACCGGAAGTCCTCGAGCTCGGCCCGTTTCCTTCGCTGCAAGTACATTTCCAGTGGTTTCTGACACCGGACGAGCGTTCGCCACTCGTTGGAAGCTTCGGCCATCTTTTGGACCGTTTTGGGTCGCACCACAGTTCTCCCTCCAACGAGCTCGCTTCCCGACCTATACCTCCGGAAAACGTGTCAGGGAGCATGCCAGGAGTGTGGGTTGAAGTCCTCGGAGCACGAGACCCGAAGATCGAAAGACTTATGACCAATACGGAGCAAAGGGAAGAAACCGTCGGGGGACCGCTTTTTACCCCAGGACGAGAAAACTGAGTCCGGGGCATTCCCGCTCGCGTTTTCTTGGGACGAGCACCGGAAGTCCTCGAGCTCGGCCCGTTTCCTTCGCTGCAAGTGCATTTCCAGTGGTTTCTGACACCGGACGAGCGTTCGCCACTCGTTGGAAGCTTCGGCCATCTTTTGGACCGTTTTGGGTCGCACCACAGTTCTCCCTCCAACGAGCTCGCTTCCCGACCTATACCTCCGGAAAACGTGTCAGGGAGCATGCCAGGAGTGTGGGTTGAAGTCCTCGGAGCACGAGACCCGAAGATCGAAAGACTTATGACCAATACGGAGCAAAGGGAAGAAACCGTCGGGGGACCGCTTTTTACCCCTGGACGAGAAAACTGAGTCCGGGGCATTCCCGCTCGCGTTTTCTTGGGACGAGCACCGGAAGTCCTCGAGCTCGGCCCGTTTCCTTCGCTGCAAGTGCATTTCCAGTGGTTTCTGACACCGGACGAGCGTTCGCCACTCGTTGGAAGCTTCGGCCATCTTTTGGACCGTTTTGGGTCGCACCACAGTTCTCCCTCCAACGAGCTCGCTTCCCGACCTATACCTCCGGAAAACGTGTCAGGGAGCATGCCAGGAGTGTGGGTTGAAGTCCTCGGAGCACGAGACCCGAAGATCGAAAGACTTATGACCAATACGGAGCAAAGGGAAGAAACCGTCGGGGGACCGCTTTTTACCCCAGGACGAGAAAACTGAGTCCGGGGCATTCCCGCTCGCGTTTTCTTGGGACGAGCACCGGAAGTCCTCGAGCTCGGCCCGTTTCCTTCGCTACAAGTGCATTTCCAGTGGTTTCTGACACCGGACGAGCGTTCGCCACTCGTTGGAAGCTTCGGCCATCTTTTGGACCGTTTTGGGTCGCACCACAGTTCTCCCTCCAACGAGCTCGCTTCCCGACCTATACCTCCGGAAAACGTGTCAGGGAGCATGCCAGGAGTGTGGGTTGAAGTCCTCGGAGCACGAGACCCGAAGATCGAAAGACTTATGACCAATACGGAGCAAAGGGAAGAAACCGTCGGGGGACCGCTTTTTACCCCAGGACGAGAAAACTGAGTCCGGCGCATTCCCGCCCGCGTTTTCTTGGGACGAGCACCGGAAGTCCTCGAGCTCGGCCCGTTTCCTTCGCTGCAAGTGCATTTCCAGTGGTTTCTGACACCGGACGAGCGTTCGCCACTCGTTGGAAGCTTCGGCCATCTTTGGGACCGTTTTGGGTCGCACCACAGTTCTCCCTCCAACGAGCTCGCTTCCCGACCTATACCTCCGGAAAACGTGTCAGGGAGCATGCCAGGAGTGTGGGTTGAAGTCCTCGGAGCACGAGACCCGAAGATCGAAAGACTTATGACCAATACGGAGCAAAGGGAAGAAACCGTCGAGGGACCGCTTTTTACCCCAGGACGAGAAAACTGAGTCCAGGGCATTCCCGCCCGCGTTTTCTTGGGACGAGCACCGGAAGTCCTCGAGCTCGGCCCGTTTCCTTCGCTGCAAGTGCATTTCCAGTGGTTTCTGACACCGGACGAGCGTTCGCCACTCGTTGGAAGCTTCGGCCATCTTTTGGACCGTTTTGGGTCGCACCACAGTTCTCCCTCCAACGAGCTCGCTTCCCGACCTATACCTCCGGAAAACGTGTCAGGGAGCATGCCAGGAGTGTGGGTTGAAGTCCTCGGAGCACGAGACCCGAAGATCGAAAGACTTATGACCAATACGGAGCAAAGGGAAGAAACCGTCGGGGGACCGCTTTTTACCCCTGGACGAGAAAACTGAGTCCGGGGCATTCCCGCTCGCGTTTTCTTGGGACGAGCACCGGAAGTCCTCGAGCTCGGCCCGTTTCCTTCGCTGCAAGTGCATTTCCAGTGGTTTCTGACACCGGACGAGCGTTCGCCACTCGTTGGAAGCTTCGGCCATCTTTTGGACCGTTTTGGGTCGCACCACAGTTCTCCCTCCAACGAGCTCGCTTCCCGACCTATACCTCCGGAAAACGTGTCAGGGAGCATGCCAGGAGTGTGGGTTGAAGTCCTCGGAGCACGAGACCCGAAGATCGAAAGACTTATGACCAATACGGAGCAAAGGGAAGAAACCGTCGGGGGACCGCTTTTTACCCCAGGACGAGAAAACTGAGTCCGGGGCATTCCCGCTCGCGTTTTCTTGGGACGAGCACCGGAAGTCCTCGAGCTCGGCCCGTTTCCTTCGCTGCAAGTGCATTTCCAGTGGTTTCTGACACCGGACGAGCGTTCGCCACTCGTTGGAAGCTTCGGCCATCTTTTGGACCGTTTTGGGTCGCACCACAGTTCTCCCTCCAACGAGCTCGCTTCCCGACCTATACCTCCGGAAAACGTGTCAGGGAGCATGCCAGGAGTGTGGGTTGAAGTCCTCGGAGCACGAGACCCGAAGATCGAAAGACTTATGACCAATACGGAGCAAAGGGAAGAAACCGTCGGGGGACCGCTTTTTACCCCAGGACGAGAAAACTGAGTCCGGGGCATTCCCGCTCGCGTTTTCTTGGGACGAGCACCGGAAGTCCTCGAGCTCGGCCCGTTTCCTTCGCTGCAAGTGCATTTCCAGTGGTTTCTGACACCGGACGAGCGTTCGCCACTCGTTGGAAGCTTCGGCCATCTTTTGGACCGTTTTGGGTCGCACCACAGTTCTCCCTCCAACGAGCTCGCTTCCCGACCTATACCTCCGGAAAACGTGTCAGGGAGCATGCCAAGAGTGTGGGTTGAAGTCCTCGGAGCACGAGACCCGAAGATCGAAAGACTTATGACCAATACGGAGCAAAGGGTAGAAACCGTCGGGGGACCGCTTTTTACCCCAGGACGAGAAAACTGAGTCCAGGGCATTCCCGCCCGCGTTTTCTTGGGACGAGCACCGGAAGTCCTCGAGCTCGGCCCGTTTCCTTCGCTGCAAGTGCATTTCCAGTGGTTTCTGACACCGGACGAGCGTTCGCCACTCGTTGGAAGCTTCGGCCATCTTTTGGACCGTTTTGGGTCGCACCACAGTTCTCCCTCCAACGAGCTCGCTTCCCGACCTATACCTCCGGAAAACGTGTCAGGGAGCATGCCAGGAGTGTGGGTTGAAGTCCTCGGAGCACGAGACCTGAAGATCGAAAGACTTATGACCAATACGGAGCAAAGGGAAGAAACCGTCGGGGGACCGCTTTTTACCCCAGGACGAGAAAACGGAGTCCAGGGCATTCCCGCCCGCGTTTTCTTGGGACGAGCACCGGAAGACCTCGAGCTCGGCCCGTTTCCTTCGCTGCAAGTGCATTTCCAGTGGTTTCTGACACCGGACGAGCGTTCGCCACTCGTTGGAAGCTTCGGCCATCTTTTGGACCGTTTTGGGTCGCACCACAGTTCTCCCTCCAACGAGCTCGCTTCCCGACCTATACCTCCGGAAAACGTGTCAGGGAGCATGCCAGGAGTGTGGGTTGAAGTCCTTGGAGCACGAGACCCGAAGATCGAAAGACTTATGACCAATACGGAGCAAAGGGAAGAAACCGTCGGGGGACCGCTTTTTACCCCAGGACGAGAAAACTGAGTCCGGCGCATTCCCGCCCGCGTTTTCTTGGGACGAGCACCGGAAGTCCTCGAGCTCGGCCCGTTTCCTTCGCTGCAAGTGCATTTCCAGTGGTTTCTGACACCGGACGAGCGTTCGCCACTCGTTGGAAGCTTCGGCCATCTTTGGGACCGTTTTGGGTCGCACCACAGTTCTCCCTCCAACGAGCTCGCTTCCCGACCTATACCTCCGGAAAACGTGTCAGGGAGCATGCCAGGAGTGTGGGTTGAAGTCCTCGGAGCACGAGACCCGAAGATCGAAAGACTTATGACCAATACGGAGCAAAGGGAAGAAACCGTCGGGGGACCGCTTTTTACCCCAGGACGAGAAAACTGAGTCCAGGGCATTCCCGCCCGCGTTTTCTTGGGACGAGCACCGGAAGTCCTCGAGCTCGGCCCGTTTCCTTCGCTGCAAGTGCATTTCCAGTGGTTTCTGACACCGGACGAGCGTTCGCCACTCGTTGGAAGCTTCGGCCATCTTTTGGACCGTTTTGGGTCGCACCACAGTTCTCCCTCCAACGAGCTCGCTTCCCGACCTATACCTCCGGAAAACGTGTCAGGGAGCATGCCAGGAGTGTGGGTTGAAGTCCTTGGAGCACGAGACCCGAAGATCGAAAGACTTATGACCAATACGGAGCAAAGGGAAGAAACCGTCGGGGGACCGCTTTTTACCCCAGGACGAGAAAACTGAGTCCGGCGCATTCCCGCCCGCGTTTTCTTGGGACGAGCACCGGAAGTCCTCGAGCTCTGCCCGTTTCCTTCGCTGCAAGTGCATTTCCAGTGGTTTCTGACACCGGACGAGCGTTCGCCACTCGTTGGAAGCTTCGGCCATCTTTGGGACCGTTTTGGGTCGCACCACAGTTCTCCCTCCAACGAGCTCGCTTCCCGACCTATACCTCCGGAAAACGTGTCAGGGAGCATGCCAGGAGTGTGGGTTGAAGTCCTCGGAGCACGAGACCCGAAGATCGAAAGACTTATGACCAATACGGAGCAAAGGGAAGAAACCGTCGGGGGACCGCTTTTTACCCCAGGACGAGAAAACTGAGTCCAGGGCATTCCCGCCCGCGTTTTCTTGGGACGAGCACCGGAAGTCCTCGAGCTCGGCCCGTTTCCTTCGCTGCAAGTGCATTTCCAGTGGTTTCTGACACCGGACGAGCGTTCGCCACTCGTTGGAAGCTTCGGCCATCTTTTGGACCGTTTTGGGTCGCACCACAGTTCTCCCTCCAACGAGCTCGCTTCACGACCTATACCTCCGGAAAACGTGTCAGGGAGCATGCCAAGAGTGTGGGTTGAAGTCCTCGGAGCACGAGACCCGAAGATCGAAAGACTTATGACCAATACGGAGCAAAGGGAAGAAACCGTCGGGGGACCGCTTTTTACCCCAGGACGAGAAAACTGAGTCCGGGGCATTCCCGCCCGCGTTTTCTTGGGACGAGCACCGGAAGTACTCGAGCTCGGCCCGTTTCCTTCGCTGCAAGTGCATTTCCAGTGGTTTCTGACACCGGACGAGCGTTCGCCACTCGTTGGAAGCTTCGGCCATCTTTTGGACCGTTTTGGGTCGCACCACAGTTCTCCCTCCAACGAGCTCGCTTCCCGACCTATACCTCCGGAAAATGTGTCAGGGAGCATGCTAGGAGTGTGGGTTGAAGTCCTCGGAGCACGAGACCCGAAGATCGAAAGACTTATGACCAATACGGAGCAAAGGGAAGAAACCGTCGGGGGACCGCTTTTTACCCCAGGACGAGAAAACTGAGTCCGGGGCATTCCCGCCCGCGTTTTCTTGGGACGAGCACCGAAAGTCCTCGAGCTCGGCCCGTTTCCTTCGCTGCAAGTGCATTTCTAGTGGTTTCTGACACCGGACGAGCGGTCGCCACTCGTTGGAAGCTTCGGCCATCTTTTGGACCGTTTTGGGTCGCACCACAGTTCTCCCTCCAACGAGCTCGCTTCCCGACCTATACCTCCGGAAAACGTGTCAGGGAGCATGCCAGGAGTGTGGGTTGAAGTCCTCGGAGCACGAGACCCGAAGATCGAAAGACTTATGACCAATACGGAGCAAAGGGAAGAAACCGTCGGGGGACCGCTTTTTACCCCAGGACGAGAAAACTGAGTCCGGGGCATTCCCGTTCGCGTTTTCTTGGGACGAGCACCGGAAGTCCTCGAGCTCGGCCCGTTTCCTTCGCTGCAAGTGCATTTCCAGTGGTTTCTGACACCGGACGAGCGTTCGCCACTCGTTGGAAGCTTCGGCCATCTTTTGGACCGTTTTGGGTCGCACCACAGTTCTCCCTCCAACGAGCTCGCTTCCCGACCTATACCTCCGGAAAACGTGTCAGGGAGCATGCCAAGAGTGTGGGTTGAAGTCCTCGGAGCACGAGACCCGAAGATCGAAAGACTTATGACCAATACGGAGCAAAGGGAAGAAACCGTCGGGGGACCGCTTTTTACCCCAGGACGAGAAAACTGAGTCTGGGGCATTCCCGCCCGCGTTTTCTTGGGACGAGCACCGGAAGTACTCGAGCTCGGCCCGTTTCCTTCGCTGCAAGTGCATTTCCAGTGGTTTCTGACACCGGACGAGCGTTCGCCACTCGTTGGAAGCTTCGGCCATCTTTTGGACCGTTTTGGGTCGCACCACAGTTCTCCCTCCAACGAGCTCGCTTCCCGACCTATACCTCCGGAAAACGTGTCAGGGAGCATGCCAGGAGTGTGGGTTGAAGTCCTCGGAGCACGAGACCCGAAGATCGAAAGACTTATGACCAATACGGAGCAAAGGGAAGAAACCGTCGGGGGACCGCTTTTTACCCCAGGACGAGAAAACTGAGTCCGGGGCATTCCCGCCCGCGTTTTCTTGGGACGAGCACCGGAAGTCCTCGAGCTCGGTCCGTTTCCTTCGCTGCAAGTGCATTTCCAGTGGTTTCTGACACCGGACGAGCGTTCGCCACTCGTTGGAAGCTTCGGCCATCTTTTGGACCGTTTTGGGTCGCACCACAGTTCTCCCTCCAACGAGCTCGCTTCCCGACCTATACCTCCGAAAAACGTGTCAGGGAGCATGCCAGGAGTGTGGGTTGAAGTCCTTGGAGCACGAGACCCGAAGATCGAAAGACTTATGACCAATACGGAGCAAAGGGAAGAAACCGTCGGGGGACCGCTTTTTACCCCAGGACGAGAAAACTGAGTCCGGCGCATTCCCGCCCGCGTTTTCTTGGGACGAGCACCGGAAGTCCTCGAGCTCTGCCCGTTTCCTTCGCTGCAAGTGCATTTCCAGTGGTTTCTGACACCGGACGAGCGTTCGCCACTCGTTGGAAGCTTCGGCCATCTTTGGGACCGTTTTGGGTCGCACCACAGTTCTCCCTCCAACGAGCTCGCTTCCCGACCTATACCTCCGGAAAACGTGTCAGGGAGCATGCCAGGAGTGTGGGTTGAAGTCCTCGGAGCACGAGACCCGAAGATCGAAAGACTTATGACCAATACGGAGCAAAGGGAAGAAACCGTCGGGGGACCGCTTTTTACCCCAGGACGAGAAAACTGAGTCCAGGGCATTCCCGCCCGCGTTTTCTTGGGACGAGCACCGGAAGTCCTCGAGCTCGGCCCGTTTCCTTCGCTGCAAGTGCATTTCCAGTGGTTTCTGACACCGGACGAGCGTTCGCCACTCGTTGGAAGCTTCGGCCATCTTTTGGACCGTTTTGGGTCGCACCACAGTTCTCCCTCCAACGAGCTCGCTTCCCGACCTATACCTCCGGAAAACGTGTCAGGGAGCATGCTAGGAGTGTGGGTTGAAGTCCTCGGAGCACGAGACCCGAAGATCGAAAGACTTATGACCAATACGGAGCAAAGGGAAGAAACCGTCGGGGGACCGCTTTTTACCCCAGGACGAGAAAACTGAGTCCGGGGCATTCCCGCCCGCGTTTTCTTGGGACGAGCACCGAAAGTCCTCGAGCTCGGCCCGTTTCCTTCGCTGCAAGTGCATTTCTAGTGGTTTCTGACACCGGACGAGCGGTCGCCACTCGTTGGAAGCTTCGGCCATCTTTTGGACCGTTTTGGGTCGCACCACAGTTCTCCCTCCAACGAGCTCGCTTCCCGACCTATACCTCCGGAAAACGTGTCAGGGAGCATGCCAGGAGTGTGGGTTGAAGTCCTCGGAGCACGAGACCCGAAGATCGAAAGACTTATGACCAATACGGAGCAAAGGGAAGAAACCGTCGGGGGACCGCTTTTTACCCCAGGACGAGAAAACTGAGTCCGGGGCATTCCCGTTCGCGTTTTCTTGGGACGAGCACCGGAAGTCCTCGAGCTCGGCCCGTTTCCTTCGCTGCAAGTGCATTTCCAGTGGTTTCTGACACCGGACGAGCGTTCGCCACTCGTTGGAAGCTTCGGCCATCTTTTGGACCGTTTTGGGTCGCACCACAGTTCTCCCTCCAACGAGCTCGCTTCCCGACCTATACCTCCGGAAAACGTGTCAGGGAGCATGCCAAGAGTGTGGGTTGAAGTCCTCGGAGCACGAGACCCGAAGATCGAAAGACTTATGACCAATACGGAGCAAAGGGAAGAAACCGTCGGGGGACCGCTTTTTACCCCAGGACGAGATAACTGAGTCTGGGGCATTCCCGCCCGCGTTTTCTTGGGACGAGCACCGGAAGTACTCGAGCTCGGCCCGTTTCCTTCGCTGCAAGTGCATTTCCAGTGGTTTCTGACACCGGACGAGCGTTCGCCACTCGTTGGAAGCTTCGGCCATCTTTTGGACCGTTTTGGGTCGCACCACAGTTCTCCCTCCAACGAGCTCGCTTCCCGACCTATACCTCCGGAAAACGTGTCAGGGAGCATGCCAGGAGTGTGGGTTGAAGTCCTCGGAGCACGAGACCCGAAGATCGAAAGACTTATGACCAATACGGAGCAAAGGGAAGAAACCGTCGGGGGACCGCTTTTTACCCCAGGACGAGAAAACTGAGTCCGGGGCATTCCCGCCCGCGTTTTCTTGGGACGAGCACCGGAAGTCCTCGAGCTCGGTCCGTTTCCTTCGCTGCAAGTGCATTTCCAGTGGTTTCTGACACCGGACGAGCGTTCGCCACTCGTTGGAAGCTTCGGCCATCTTTTGGACCGTTTTGGGTCGCACCACAGTTCTCCCTCCAACGAGCTCGCTTCCCGACCTATACCTCCGGAAAACGTGTCAGGGAGCATGCCAGGAGTGTGGGTTGAAGTCCTCGGAGCACGAGACCCGAAGATCGAAAGACTTATGACCAATACGGAGCAAAGGGAAGAAACCGTCGGGGGACCGCTTTTTACCCCAGGACGAGAAAACTGAGTCCGGGGCATTCCCGCTCGCGTTTTCTTGGGACGAGCACCGGAAGTCCTCGAGCTCGGCCCGTTTCCTTCGCTGCAAGTGCATTTCCAGTGGTTTCTGACACCGGACGAGCGTTCGCCACTCGTTGGAAGCTTCGGCCATCTTTTGGACCGTTTTGGGTCGCACCACAGTTCTCCCTCCAACGAGCTCGCTTCCCGACCTATACCTCCGGAAAACGTGTCAGGGAGCATGCCAGGAGTGTGGGTTGAAGTCCTCGGAGCACGAGACCCGAAGATCGAAAGACTTATGACCAATACGGAGCAAAGGGAAGAAACCGTCGGGGGACCGCTTTTTACCCCAGGACGAGAAAACGGAGTCCAGGGCATTCCCGCCCGCGTTTTCTTGGGACGAGCACCGGAAGACCTCGAGCTCGGCCCGTTTCCTTCGCTGCAAGTGCATTTCCAGTGGTTTCTGACACCGGACGAGCGTTCGCCACTCGTTGGAAGCTTCGGCCATCTTTTGGACCGTTTTGGGTCGCACCACAGTTCTCCCTCCAACGAGCTCGCTTCCCGACCTATACCTCCGGAAAACGTGTCAGGGAGCATGCCAGGAGTGTGGGTTGAAGTCCTTGGAGCACGAGACCCGAAGATCGAAAGACTTATGACCAATACGGAGCAAAGGGAAGAAACCGTCGGGGGACCGCTTTTTACCCCAGGACGAGAAAACTGAGTCCGGCGCATTCCCGCCCGCGTTTTCTTGGGACGAGCACCGGAAGTCCTCGAGCTCGGCCCGTTTCCTTCGCTGCAAGTGCATTTCCAGTGGTTTCTGACACCGGACGAGCGTTCGCCACTCGTTGGAAGCTTCGGCCATCTTTTGGACCGTTTTGGGTCGCACCACAGTTCTCCCTCCAACGAGCTCGCTTCCCGACCTATACCTCCGGAAAACGTGTCAGGGAGCATGCCAAGAGTGTGGGTTGAAGTCCTCGGAGCACGAGACCCGAAGATCGAAAGACTTATGACCAATACGGAGCAAAGGGAAGAAACCGTCGGGGGACCGCTTTTACCCCAGGACGAGAAAACTGAGTCCGGGGCATTCCCGCTCGCGTTTTCTTGGGACGAGCACCGGAAGTCCTCGAGCTCGGCCCGTTTCCTTCGCTGCAAGTGCATTTCCAGTGGTTTCTGACACCGGACGAGCGTTCGCCACTCGTTGGAAGCTTCGGCCATCTTTTGGACCGTTTTGGGTCGCACCACAGTTCTCCCTCCAACGAGCTCGCTTCCCGACCTATACCTCCAGAAAACGTGTCAGGGAGCATGCCAGGAGTGTGGGTTGAAGTCCTCGGAGCACGAGACCCGAAGATCGAAAGACTTATGACCAATACGGAGCAAAGGGAAGAAACCGTCGGGGGACCGCTTTTTACCCCAGGACGAGAAAACTGAGTCCGGGGCATTCCCGCTCGCGTTTTCTTGGGACGAGCACCGGAAGTCCTCGAGCTCGGCCCGTTTCCTTCGCTGCAAGTGCATTTCCAGTGGTTTCTGGCACCGGACGAGCGTTCGCCACTCGTTGGAAGCTTCGGCCATCTTTTGGACCGTTTTGGGTCGCACCACAGTTCTCCCTCCAACGAGCTCGCTTCCCGACCTATACCTCCGGAAAACGTGTCAGGGAGCATGCCAGGAGTGTGGGTTGAAGTCCTCGGAGCACGAGACCCGAAGATTGAAAGACTTATGACCAGTACGGAGCAAAGGGAAGAAACCGTCGGGGGACCGCTTTTTACCCCAGGACGAGAAAACTGAGTCCGGGGCATTCCCGCTCGCGTTTTCTTGGGACGAGCACCGGAAGTCCTCGAGCTCGGCCCGTTTCCTTCGCTGCAAGTGCATTTCCAGTGGTTTCTGACACCGGACGAGCGTTCGCCACTCGTTGGAAGCTTCGGCCATCTTTTGGACCGTTTTGGGTCGCACCACAGTTCTCCCTCCAACGAGCTCGCTTCCCGACCTATACCTCCGGAAAACGTGTCAGGGAGCATGCCAGGAGTGTGGGTTGAAGTCCTCGGAGCACGAGACCCGAAGATCGAAAGACTTATGACCAATACGGAGCAAAGGGAAGAAACCGTCGGGGGACCGCTTTTTACCCCAGGACGAGAAAACTGAGTCCGGGGCATTCCCGCTCGCGTTTTCTTGGGACGAGCACTGGAAGTCCTCGAGCTCGGCCCGTTTCCTTCGCTGCAAGTGCATTTCCAGTGGTTTCTGGCACCGGACGAGCGTTCGCCACTCGTTGGAAGCTTCGGCCATCTTTTGGACCGTTTTGGGTCGCACCACAGTTCTCCCTCCAACGAGCTCGCTTTCCGACCTATACCTCCGGAAAACGTGTCAGGGAGCATGCCAGGAGTGTGGGTTGAAGTCCTCGGAGCACGAGACCCGAAGATCGAAAGACTTATGACCAATACGGAGCAAAGGGAAGAAACCGTCGGGGGACCGCTTTTTACCCCAGGACGAGAAAACTGAGTCTGGGGCATTCCTGCCCGCGTTTTCTTGGGACGAGCACCGGAAGTACTCGAGCTCGGCCCGTTTCCTTCGCTGCAAGTGCATTTCCAGTGGTTTCTGACACCGGACGAGCGTTCGCCACACGTTGGAAGCTTCGGCCATCTTTTGGACCGTTTTGGGTCGCACCACAGTTCTCCCTCCAACGAGCTCGCTTCCCGACCTATACCTCTGGAAAACGTGTCAGGGAGCATGCCAGGAGTGTGGGTTGAAGTCCTCGGAGCACGAGACCCGAAGATCGAAAGACTTATGACCAATACGGAGCAAAGGGAAGAAACCGTCGGGGGACCGCTTTTTACCCCAGGACGAGAAAACTGAGTCCGGGGCATTCCCGCTCGCGTTTTCTTGGGACGAGCACTGGAAGTCCTCGAGCTCGGCCCGTTTCCTTCGCTGCAAGTGCATTTCCAGTGGTTTCTGACATCGGACGAGCGTTCGCCACTCGTTGGAAGCTTCGGCCATCTTTTGGACCGTTTTGGGTCGCACCACAGTTCTCCCTCCAACGAGCTCGCTTCCCGACCTATACCTCCGGAAAACGTGTCAGGGAGCATGCCAGGAGTGTGGGTTGAAGTCCTCGGAGCACGAGACCCGAAGATCGAAAGACTTATGACCAATACGGAGCAAAGGGAAGAAACCGTCGGGGGACCGCTTTTTACCCCAGGACGAGAAAACTGAGTCCGGGGCATTCCCGCTCGCGTTTTCTTGGGACGAGCACCGGAAGTCCTCGAGCTCGGCCCGTTTCCTTCGCTGCAAGTGCATTTCCAGTGGTTTCTGACATCGGACGAGCGTTCGCCACTCGTTGGAAGCTTCGGCCATCTTTTGGACCGTTTTGGGTCGCACCACAGTTCTCCCTCCAACGAGCTCGCTTCCCGACCTATACCTCCGGAAAACGTGTCAGGGAGCATGCCAGGAGTGTGGGTTGAAGTCCTCGGAGCACGAGACCCGAAGATCGAAAGACTTATGACCAATACGGAGCAAAGGGAAGAAACCGTCGGGGGACCGCTTTTTACCCCAGGACGAGAAAACTGAGTCCGGGGCATTCCCGCTCGCGTTTTCTTGGGACGAGCACCGGAAGTCCTCGAGCTCGGCCCGTTTCCTTCGCTGCAAGTGCATTTCCAGTGGTTTCTGGCACCGGACGAGCGTTCGCCACTCGTTGGAAGCTTCGGCCATCTTTTGGACCGTTTTGGGTCGCACCACAGTTCTCCCTCCAACGAGCTCGCTTCCCGACCTATACCTCCGGAAAACGCGTCAGGGAGCATGCCAGGAGTGTGGGTTGAAGTCCTCGGAGCACGAGACCCGAAGATCGAAAGACTTATGACCAATACGGAGCAAAGGGAAGAAACCGTCGGGGGACCGCTTTTTACCCCAGGACGAGAAAACTGAGTCCGGGGCATTCCCGCTCGCGTTTTCTTGGGACGAGCACCGGAAGTCCTCGAGCTCGACCCGTTTCCTTCGCTGCAAGTGCATTTCCAGTGGTTTCTGACACCGGACGAGCGTTCGCCACTCGTTGGAAGCTTCGGCCATCTTTTGGACCGTTTTGGGTCGCACCACAGTTCTCCCTCCAACGAGCTCGCTTCCCGACCTATACCTCCGGAAAACGTGTCAGGGAGCATGCCAGGAGTGTGGGTTGAAGTCCTCGGAGCACGAGACCCGAAGATCGAAAGACTTATGACCAATACGGAGCAAAGGGAAGAAACCGTCGGGGGACCGCTTTTTACCCCAGGACGAGAAAACTGAGTCCGGTGCATTCCCGCTCGCGTTTTCTTGGGACGAGCACCGGAAGTCCTCGAGCTCGGCCCGTTTCCTTCGCTGCAAGTGCATTTCCAGTGGTTTCTGGCACCGGACGAGCGTTCGCCACTCGTTGGAAGCTTCGGCCATCTTTTGGACCGTTTTGGGTCGCACCACAGTTCTCCCTCCAACGAGCTCGCTTCCCGACCTATAGCTCCGGAAAACGTGTCAGGGAGCATGCCAGGAGTGTGGGTTGAAGTCCTCGGAGCACGAGACCCGAAGATCGAAAGACTTATGACCAATACGGAGCAAAGGGAAGAAACCGTCGGGGACCGCTTTTTACCCCAGGACGAGAAAACTGAGTCCGGGGCATTCCCGCTCGCGTTTTCTTGGGACGAGCACCGGAAGTCCTCGAGCTCGGCCCGTTTCCTTCGCTGCAAGTGCATTTCCAGTGGTTTCTGGTACCGGACGAGCGTTCGCCACTCGTTGGAAGCTTCGGCCATCTTTTGGACCGTTTTGGGTCGCACCACAGTTCTCCCTCCAACGAGCTCGCTTCCCGACCTATACCTCCGGAAAACGTGTCAGGGAGCATGCCAGGAGTGTGGGTTGAAGTCCTCGGAGCACGAGACCCGAAGATCGAAAGACTTATGACCAATACGGAGCAAAGGGAAGAAACCGTCGGGGGACCGCTTTTTACCCCAGGACGAGAAAACTGAGTCCGGGGCATTCCCGCTCGCGTTTTCTTGGGACGAGCACCGGAAGTCCTCGAGCTCGGCCCGTATCCTTCGCTGCAAGTGCATTTCCAGTGGTTTCTGGCACCGGACGAGCGTTCGCCACTCGTTGGAAGCTTCGGCCATCTTTTGGACCGTTTTGGGTCGCACCACAGTTCTCCCTCCAACGAGCTCGCTTCCCGACCTATACCTCCGGAAAACGTGTCAGGGAGCATGCCAGGAGTGTGGGTTGAAGTCCTCGGAGCACGAGACCCGAAGATCGAAAGACTTATGACCAATACGGAGCAAAGGGAAGAAACCGTCGGGGGACCGCTTTTTACCCCAGGACGAGAAAACTGAGTCCGGGGCATTCCCGCTCGCGTTTTCTTGGGACGAGCACCGGAAGTCCTCGAGCTCGGCCCGTTTCCTTCACTGCAAGTGCATTTCCAGTGGTTTCTGACACCGGACGAGCGTTCGCCACTCGTTGGAAGCTTCGGCCATCTTTTGGACCGTTTTGGGTCGCACCACAGTTCTCCCTCCAACGAGCTCGCTTCCCGACCTATACCTCCGGAAAACGTGTCAGGGAGCATGCCAGGAGTGTGGGTTGAAGTCCTCGGAGCACGAGACCCGAAGATCGAAAGACTTATGACCAATACGGAGCAAAGGGAAGAAACCGTCGGGGGACCGCTTTTTACCCCAGGACGAGAAAACTGAGTCCGGGGCATTCCCGCTCGCGTTTTCTTGGGACGAGCACCGCAAGTCCTCGAGCTCGGCCCGTTTCCTTCGCTGCAAGTGCATTTTCAGTGGTTTCTGGCACCGGACGAGCGTTCGCCACTCGTTGGAAGCTTCGGCCATCTTTTGGACCGTTTTGGGTCGCACCACAGTTCTCCCTCCAACGAGCTCGCTTCCCGACCTATACCTCCGGAAAACGTGTCAGGGAGCATGCCAGGAGTGTGGGTTGAAGTCCTCGGAGCACGAGACCCGAAGATCGAAAGACTTATGACCAATACGGAGCAAAGGGAAGAAACCGTCGGGGGACCGCTTTTTACCCCAGGACGAGAAAACTGAGTCCGGGGCATTCCCGCTCGCGTTTTCTTGGGACGAGCACCGGAAGTCCTCGAGCTCGGCCCGTTTCCTTCACTGCAAGTGCATTTCCAGTGGTTTCTGACACCGGACGAGCGTTCGCCACTCGTTGGAAGCTTCGGCCATCTTTTGGACCGTTTTGGGTCGCACCACAGTTCTCCCTCCAACGAGCTCGCTTCCCGACCTATACCTCCGGAAAACGTGTCAGGGAGCATGCCAGGAGTGTGGGTTGAAGTCCTCGGAGCACGAGACCCGAAGATCGAAAGACTTATGACCAATACGGAGCAAAGGGAAGAAACCGTCGGGGGACCGCTTTTTACCCCAGGACGAGAAAACTGAGTCCGGGGCATTCCCGCTCGCGTTTTCTTGGGACGAGCACCGCAAGTCCTCGAGCTCGGCCCGTTTCCTTCGCTGCAAGTGCATTTTCAGTGGTTTCTGGCACCGGACGAGCGTTCGCCACTCGTTGGAAGCTTCGGCCATCTTTTGGACCGTTTTGGGTCGCACCACAGTTCTCCCTCCAACGAGCTCGCTTCCCGACCTATACCTCCGGAAAACGTGTCAGGGAGCATGCCAGGAGTGTGGGTTGAAGTCCTCGGAGCACGAGACCCGAAGATCGAAAGACTTATGACCAATACGGAGCAAAGGGAAGAAACCGTCGGGGGACCGCTTTTTACCCCAGGACGAGAAAACTGAGTCCGGGTCATTCCTGCTCGCGTTTTCTTGGGACGAGCACCGGAAGTCCTCGAGCTCGGCCCGTTTCCTTCGCTGCAAGTGCATTTCCAGTGGTTTCTGACACCGGACGAGCGTTCGCCACTCGTTGGAAGCTTCGGCCATCTTTTGGACCGTTTTGGGTCGCACCACAGTTCTCCCTCCAACGAGCTTGCTTCCCGACCTATACCTTCGGAAAACGTGTCAGGGAGCATGCCAGGAGTGTGGGTTGAAGTCCTCGGAGCACGAGACCCGAAGATCGAAAGACTTATGACCAATACGGAGCAAAGGGAAGAAACCGTCGGGGGACCGCTTTTTACCCCAGGACGAGAAAACTGAGTCCGGGGCATTCCCGCTCGCGTTTTCTTGGGACGAGCACCGGAAGTCCTCGAGCTCGGCCCGTTTCCTTCACTGCAAGTGCATTTCCAGTGGTTTCTGACACCGGACGAGCGTTCGCCACTCGTTGGAAGCTTTGGCCATCTTTTGGACCGTTTTGGGTCGCACCACAGTTCTCCCTCCAACGAGCTCGCTTCCCGACCTATACCTCCGGAAAATGTGTCAGGGAGCATGCCAGGAGTGTGGGTTGAAGTCCTCGGAGCACGAGACCCGAAGATCGAAAGACTTATGACCAATACGGAGCAAAGGGAAGAAACCGTCGGGGGACCGCTTTTTACCCCAGGACGAGAAAACTGAGTCCGGGGCATTCCCGCTCGCGTTTTCTTGGGACGAGCACCGGAAGTCCTCGAGCTCGGCCCGTTTCCTTCGCTGCAAGTGCATTTCCAGTGGTTTCTGGCACCGGACGTGCGTTCGCCACTCGTTGGAAGCTTCGGCCATCTATTGGACCGTTTTGGGTCTCACCACAGTTCTCCCTCCAACGAGCTCGCTTCCCGACCTATACCTCCGGAAAACGTGTCAGGGAGCATGCCAGGAGTGTGGGTTGAAGTCCTCGGAGCACGAGACCCGAAGATCGAAAGACTTATGACCAATACGGAGCAAAGGGAAGAAACCGTCGGGGGACCGCTTTTTACCCCAGGACGAGAAAACTGAGTCCGGGGCATTCCCGCTCGCGTTTTCTTGGGACGAGCACCGGAAGTCCTCGAGCTCGGCCCGTTTCCTTCGCTGCAAGTGCATTTCCAGTGGTTTCTGACACCGGACGAGCGTTCGCCACTCGTTGGAAGCTTCGGCCATCTTTTGGACCGTTTTGGGTCGCACCACAGTTCTTCCTCCAACGAGCTCGCTTCCCGACCTATACCTCTGGAAAACGTGTCAGGGAGCATGCCAGGAGTGTGGGTTGAAGTCCTCGGAGCACGAGACCCGAAGATCGAAAGACTTATGACCAATACGGAGCAAAGGGAAGAAACCGTCGGGGGACCGCTTTTTACCCCAGGACGAGAAAACTGAATCCGGGGCATTCCCGCTCGCGTTTTCTTGGGACGAGCACCGGAAGTCCACGAGCTCAGCCCGTTTCCTTCGCTGCAAGTGCATTTCCAGTGGTTTCTGACACCGGACGAGCGTTCGCCACTCGTTGGAAGCTTCGGCCATCTTTTGGACCGTTTTGGGTCGCACCACAGTTCTCCCTCCAACGAGCTCGCTTCCCGACCTATACCTCCGGAAAACGTGTAAGGGAGCATGCCAGGAGTGTGGGTTGAAGTCCTCGGAGCACGAGACCCGAAGATCGAAAGACTTATGACCAATACGGAGCAAAGGGAAGAAACCGTCGGGGGACCGCTTTTTACCCCAGGACGAGAAAACTGAGTCCGGGGCATTCCTGCTCGCGTTTTCTTGGGACGAGCACCGGAAGTCCTTGAGCTCAGCCCGTTTCCTTCGCTGCAAGTGCATTTCCAGTGGTTTCTGACACCGGACGAGCGTTCGCCACTCGTTGGAAGCTTCGGCCATCTTTTGGACCGTTTTGGGTCGCACCACAGTTCTCCCTCCAACGAGCTCGCTTCCCGACCTATACCTCCGGAAAACGTGTCAGGGAGCATGCCAGGAGTGTGGGTTGAAGTCCTCGGAGCACGAGACCCGAAGATCGAAAGACTTATGACCAATACGGAGCAAAGGGAAGAAACCGTCGGGGGACCGCTTTTTACCCCAGGACGAGAAAACTGAGTCCGGGGCATTCCCGCTCGCGTTTTCTTGGGACGAGCACCGGAAGTCCTCGAGCTCAGCCCGTTTCCTTCGCTGCAAGTGCATTTCCAGTGGTTTCTGACACCGGACGAGCGTTCGCCACTCGTTGGAAGCTTCGGCCATCTTTTGGACCGTTTTGGGTCGCACCACAGTTCTCCCTCCAACGAGCTTGCTTCCCGACCTATACCTCCGGAAAACGTGTCAGGGAGCATGCCAGGAGTGTGGGTTGAAGTCCTCGGAGCACGAGACCCGAAGATCTAAAGACTTATGACCAATACGGAGCAAAGGGAAGAAACCGTCGGGGGACCGCTTTTTACCCCAGGACGAGAAAACTGAGTCCGGGGCATTCCCGCTCGCGCTTTCTTGGGACGAGCACCGGAAGACCTCGAGCTCGGCCCGTTTCCTTCGCTGCAAGTGCATTTCCAGTGGTTTCTGGCACCGGACGAGCGTTCGCCACTCGTTGGAAGCTTCGGCCATCTTTTGGACCGTTTTGGGTCGCACCACAGTTCTCCCTCCAACGAGCTCGCTTCCCGACCTATACCTCCGGAAAACGTGTCAGGGAGCATGCCAGGAGTGTGGGTTGAAGTCCTCGGAGCACGAGACCCGAAGATCGAAAGACTTATGACCAATACGGAGCAAAGGGAAGAAACCGTCGGGGGACCGCTTTTTACCCCAGGACGAGAAAACTGAGTCCGGGGCATTCCTGCTCGCGTTTTCTTGGGACGAGCACCGGAAGTCCTCGAGCTCAGCCCGTTTCCTTCGCTGCAAGTGCATTTCCAGTGGTTTCTGACACCGGACGAGCGTTCGCCACTCGTTGGAAGCTTCGGCCATCTTTTGGACCGTTTTGGGTCGCACCACAGTTCTGCCTCCAACGAGCTTGCTTCCCGACCTATACCTCCGGAAAACGTGTCAGGGAGCATGCCAGGAGTGTGGGTTGAAGTCCTCGGAGCACGAGACCCGAAGATCTAAAGACTTATGACCAATACGGAGCAAAGGGAAGAAACCGTCGGGGGACCGCTTTTTACCCCAGGACGAGAAAACTGAGTCCGGGGCATTCCCGCTCGCGTTTTCTTGGGACGAGCACCGGAAGACCTCGAGCTCGGCCCGTTTCCTTCGCTGCAAGTGCATTTCCAGTGGTTTCTGGCACCGGACGAGCGTTCGCCACTCGTTGGAAGCTTCGGCCATCTTTTGGACCGTTTTGGGTCGCACCACAGTTCTCCCTCCAACGAGCTCGCTTCCCGACCTATACCTCCGGAAAACGTGTCAGGGAGCATGCCAGGAGTGTGGGTTGAAGTCCTCGGAGCACGAGACCCGAAGATCGAAAGACTTATGACCAATACGGAGCAAAGGGAAGAAACCGTCGGGGGACCGCTTTTTACCCCAGGACGAGAAAACTGAGTCCGGGGCATTCCCGCTCGCGTTTTCTTGGGACGAGCACCGGAAGTCCTCGAGCTCGGCCCGTTTCCTTCGCTGCAAGTGCATTTCCAGTGGTTTCTGACACCGGACGAGCGTTCGCCACTCGTTGGAAGCTTCGACCATCTTTTGGACCGTTTTGGGTCGCACCACAGTTCTCCCTCCAACGAGCTCGCTTCCCGACCTATACCTCCGGAAAACGTGTCAGGGAGCATGCCAGGAGTGTGGGTTGAAGTCCTCGGAGCACGAGACCCGAAGATCGAAAGACTTATGACCAATACGGAGCAAAGGGAAGAAACCGTCGGGAGACCGCTTTTTACCCCAGGACGAGAAAACTGAGTCCGGGGCATTCCCGCTCGCGTTTTCTTGGGACGAGCACCGGAAGTCCTCGAGCTCGTCCCGTTTCCTTCGCTGCAAGTGCATTTCCAGTGGTTTCTGGCACCGGACGAGCGTTCGCCACTCGTTGGAAGCTTCGGCCATCTTTTGGACCGTTTTGGGTCGCACCACAGTTCTCCCTCCAACGAGCTCGCTTCCCGACCTATACCTCCGGAAAACGTGTCAGGGAGCATGCCAGGAGTGTGGGTTGAAGTCCTCGGAGCACGAGACCCGAAGATCGAAAGACTTATGACCAATACGGAGCAAAGGGAAGAAACCGTCGGGGGACCGCTTTTTACCCCAGGACGAGAAAACTGAGTCCGGGGCATTCCTGCTCGCGTTTTCTTGGGACGAGCACCGGAAGTCCTCGAGCTCGGCCCGTTTTCTTCGCTGCAAGTGCATTTCCAGTGGTTTCTGACACCGGACGAGCGTTCGCCACTCGTTGGAAGCTTCGGCCATCTTTTGGACCGTTTTGGGTCGCACCACAGTTCTCCCTCCAACGAGCTTGCTTCCCGACCTATACCTCCGGAAAACGTGTCAGGGAGCATGGCAGGAGTGTGGGTTGAAGTCCTCGGAGCACGAGACCCGAAGATCGAAAGACTTATGACCAATACGGAGCAAAGGGAAGAAACCGTCGGGGGACCGCTTTTTACCCCAGGACGAGAAAACTGAGTCCGGGGCATTCCCGCTCGCGTTTTCTTGGGACGAGCACCGGAAGTCCTCGAGCTCGGCCCGTTTCCTTCGCTGCAAGTGCATTTCCAGTGGTTTCTGACACCGGACGAGCGTTCGCCACTCGTTGGAAGCTTCGGCCATCTTTTGGACCGTTTTGGGTCGCACCACAGTTCTCCCTCCAACGAGCTCGCTTCCCGACCTATACCTCCGGAAAACGTGTCAGGGAGCATGCCAGGAGTGTGGGTTGAAGTCCTCGGAGCACGAGACCTGAAGATCGAAAGACTTATGACCAATACGGAGCAAAGGGAAGAAACCGTCGGGGGACCGCTTTTTACCCCAGGACGAGAAAACTGAGTCCGAGGCATTCCCGCTCGCGTTTTCTTGGGACGAGCACCGGAAGTCCTCGAGCTCGGCCCGTTTCCTTCGCTGCAAGTGCATTTCCAGTGGTTTCTGACACCGGACGAGCGTTCGCCACTCGTTGGAAGCTTCGGCCATCTTTTGGACCGTTTTGGGTCGCACCACAGTTCTCCCTCCAACGAGCTCGCTTCCCGACCTATACCTCCGGAAAACGTGTCAGGGAGCATGCCAGGAGTGTGGGTTGAAGTCCTCGGAGCACGAGACCCGAAGATCGAAAGACTTATGACCAATACGGAGCAAAGGGAAGAAACCGTCGGGGGACCGCTTTTTACCCCAGGACGAGAAAACTGAGTCCGGGGCATTCCCGCTCGCGTTTTCTTGGGACGAGCACCGGAAGTCCTCGAGCTCGGCCCGTTTCCTTCGCTGCAAGTGCATTTCCAGTGGTTTCTGGCACCGGACGAGCGTTCGCCACTCGTTGGAAGCTTCGGCCATCTTTTGGACCGTTTTGGGTCGCACCACAGTTCTCCCTCCAACGAGCTCGCTTCCCGACCTATACCTCCGGAAAACGTGTCAGGGAGCATGCCAGGAGTGTGGGTTGAAGTCCTCGGAGCACGAGACCCGAAGATCGAAAGACTTATGACCAATACGGAGCAAAGGGAAGAAACCGTCGGGGGACCGCTTTTTACCCCAGGACGAGAAAACTGAGTCCGGGGCATTCCTGCTCGCGTTTTCTTGGGACGAGCACCGGAAGTCCTCGAGCTCGGCCCGTTTCCTTCGCTGCAAGTGCATTTCCAGTGGTTTCTGACACCGGACGAGCGTTCGCCACTCGTTGGAAGCTTCGGCCATCTTTTGGACCGTTTTGGGTCGCACCACAGTTCTCCCTCCAACGAGCTTGCTTCCCGACCTATACCTCCGGAAAACGTGTCAGGGAGCATGCCAGGAGTGTGGGTTGAAGTCCTCGGAGCACGAGACCCGAAGATCGAAAGACTTATGACCAATACGGAGCAAAGGGAAGAAACCGTCGGGGGACCGCTTTTTACCCCAGGACGAGAAAACTGAGTCCGGGGCATTCCCGCTCGCGTTTTCTTGGGACGAGCACCGGAAGTCCTCGAGCTCGGCCCGTTTCCTTCGCTGCAAGTGCATTTCCAGTGGTTTCCGACACCGGACGAGCGTTCGCCACTCGTTGGAAGCTTCGGCCATCTTTTGGACCGTTTTGGGTCGCACCACAGTTCTCCCTCCAACGAGCTCGCTTCCCGACCTATACCTCCGGAAAACGTGTCAGGGAGCATGCCAGGAGTGTGGGTTGAAGTCCTCGGAGCACGAGACCCGAAGATCGAAAGACTTATGACCAATACGGAGCAAAGGGAAGAAACCGTCGGGGGACCGCTTTTTACCCCAGGACGAGAAAACTGAGTCCAAGGCATTCCCGCTCGCGTTTTCTTGGGACGAGCACCGGAAGTCCTCGAGCTCGGCCCGTTTCCTTCGCTGCAAGTGATTTTCCAGTGGTTTCTGACACCGGACGAGCGTTCGCCACTCGTTGGAAGCTTCGGCCATCTTTTGGACCGTTTTGGGTCGCACCACAGTTCTCCCTCCAACGAGCTCGCTTCCCGACCTATACCTACGGAAAACGTGTCAGGGAGCATGCCAGGAGTGTGGGTTGAAGTCCTCGGAGCACGAGACCCGAAGATCGAAAGACTTATGACCAATACGGAGCAAAGGGAAGAAACCGTCGGGGGACCGCTTTTTACCCCAGGACGAGAAAACTGAGTCCGGGGCATTCCTGCTCGCGTTTTCTTGGGACGAGCACCGGAAGTCCTCGAGCTCGGCCCGTTTCCTTCGCTGCAAGTGCATTTCCAGTGGTTTCTGACACCGGACGAGCGTTCGCCACTCGTTGGAAGCTTCGGCCATCTTTTGGACCGTTTTGGGTCGCACCACAGTTCTCCCTCCAACGAGCTTGCTTCCCGACCTATACCTCCGGAAAACGTGTCAGGGAGCATGCCAGGAGTGTGGGTTGAAGTCCTCGGAGCACGAGACCCGAAGATCGAAAGACTTATGACCAATACGGAGCAAAGGGAAGAAACCGTCGGGGGACCGCTTTTTACCCCAGGACGAGAAAACTGAGTCCGGGGCATTCCCGCTCGCGTTTTCTTGGGACGAGCACCGGAAGTCCTCGAGCTCGGCCCGTTTCCTTCGCTGCAAGTGCATTTCCAGTGGTTTCTGACACCGGACGAGCGTTCGCCACTCGTTGGAAGCTTCGGCCATCTTTTGGACCGTTTTGGGTCGCACCACAGTTCTCCCTCCAACGAGCTCGCTTCCCGACCTATACCTACGGAAAACGTGTCAGGGAGCATGCCAGGAGTGTGGGTTGAAGTCCTCGGAGCACGAGACCCGAAGATCGAAAGACTTATGACCAATACGGAGCAAAGGGAAGAAACCGTCGGGGGACCGCTTTTTACCCCAGGACGAGAAAACTGAGTCCGGGGCATTCCCGCTCGCGTTTTCTTGGGACGAGCACCGGAAGTCCTCGAGCTCGGCCCGTTTCCTTCGCTGCAAGTGCATTTCCAGTGGTTTCTGACACCGGACGAGCGTTCGCCACTCCTTGGAAGCTTCGGCCATCTTTTGGACCGTTTTGGGTCGCACCACAGTTCTTCCTCCAACGAGCTCGCTTCCCGACCTATACCTCTGGAAAACGTGTCAGGGAGCATGCCAGGAGTGTGGGTTGAAGTCCTCGGAGCACGAGACCCGAAGATCGAAAGACTTATGACCAATACGGAGCAAAGGGAAGAAACCGTCGGGGGACCGCTTTTTACCCCAGGACGAGAAAACTGAATCCGGGGCATTCCCGCTCGCGTTTTCTTGGGACGAGCACCGGAAGTCCTCGAGCTCAGCCCGTTTCCTTCGCTGCAAGTGCATTTCCAGTGGTTTCTGACACCGGACGAGCGTTCGCCACTCGTTGGAAGCTTCGGCCATCTTTTGGACCGTTTTGGGTCGCACCACAGTTCTCCCTCCAACGAGCTCGCTTCCCGACCTATACCTCCGGAAAACGTGTAAGGGAGCATGCCAGGAGTGTGTGTTGAAGTCCTCGGAGCACGAGACCCGAAGATCGAAAGACTTATGACCAATACGGAGCAAAGGGAAGAAACCGTCGGGGGACCGCTTTTTACCCCAGGACGAGAAAACTGAGTCCGGGGCATTCCCGCTCGCGTTTTCTTGGGACGAGCACCGGAAGTCCTCGAGCTCGGCCCGTTTCCTTCGCTGCAAGTGCATTTCCAGTGGTTTCTGACACCGGACGAGCGTTCGCCACTCGTTGGAAGCTTCGGCCATCTTTTGGACCGTTTTGGGTCGCACCACAGTTCTCCCTCCAACGAGCTCGCTTCCCGACCTATACCTCCGGAAAACGTGTAAGGGAGCATGCCAGGAGTGTGGGTTGAAGTCCTCGGAGCACGAGACCCGAAGATCGAAAGACTTATGACCAATACGGAGCAAAGGGAAGAAACCGTCGGGGGACCGCTTTTTACCCCAGGACGAGAAAACTGAGTCCGGGGCATTCCCGCCCGCGTTTTCTTGGGACGAGCACCGGAAGTCCTCGAGCTCGGCCCGTTTCCTTCGCTGCAAGTGCATTTCCAGTGGTTTCTGACACCGGACGAGCGTTCGCCACTCGTTGGAAGCTTCGGCCATCTTTTGGACCGTTTTGGGTCGCACCACAGTTCTCCCTCCAACGAGCTCGCTTCCCGACCTATACCTCCGGAAAACGTGTCAGGGAGCATGCCAGGAGTGTGGGTTGAAGTCCTCGGAGCACGAGACCCGAAGATCGAAAGACTTATGACCAATACGGAGCAAAGGGAAGAAACCGTCGGGGGACCGCTTTTTACCCCAGGACGAGAAAACTGAGTCCGGGGCATTCCCGCCCGCGTTTTCTTGGGACGAGCACCGGAAGTCCTCGAGCTCGGCCCGTTTCCTTCGCTGCAAGTGCATTTCCAGTGGTTTCTGACACCGGACGAGCGTTCGCCACTCGTTGGAAGCTTCGGCCATCTTTTGGACCGTTTTGGGTCGCACCACAGTTCTCCTTCCAACGAGCTCGCTTCCCGACCTATACCTCCGGAAAACGTGTCAGGGAGCATGCCAGGAGTGTGGGTTGAAGTCCTCGGAGCACGAGACCCGAAGATCGAAAGACTTATGACCAATACGGAGCAAAGGGAAGAAACCGTCGGGGGACCGCTTTTTACCCCAGGACGAGAAAACTGAGTCCGGGGCATTCCCGCCCGCGTTTTCTTGGGACGAGCACCGGAAGTCCTCGAGCTCGGCCCGTTTCCTTCGCTGCAAGTGCATTTCCAGTGGTTTCTGACACCGGACGAGCGTTCGCCACTCGTTGGAAGCTTCGGCCATCTTTTGGACCGTTTTGGGTCGCACCACAGTTCTCCCTCCAACGAGCTCGCTTCCCGACCTATACCTCCGGAAAACGTGTCAGGGAGCATGCCAGGAGTGTGGGTTGAAGTCCTCGGAGCACGAGACCCGAAGATCGAAAGACTTATGACCAATACGGAGCAAAGGGAAGAAACCGTCGGGGGACCGCTTTTTACCCCAGGACGAGAAAACTGAGTCCGGGGCATTCCCGCCCGCGTTTTCTTGGGACGAGCACCGGAAGTCCTCGAGCTCGGCCCGTTTCCTTCGCTGCAAGTGCATTTCCAGTGGTTTCTGACACCGGACGAGCGTTCGCCACTCGTTGGAAGCTTCGGCCATCTTTTGGACCGTTTTGGGTCGCACCACAGTTCTCCCTCCAACGAGCTCGCTTCCCGACCTATACCTCCGGAAAACGTGTAAGGGAGCATGCCAGGAGTGTGGGTTGAAGTCCTCGGAGCACGAGACCCGAAGATCGAAAGACTTATGACCAATACGGAGCAAAGGGAAGAAACCGTCTGAGGACCGCTTTTTACCCCAGGACGAGAAAACTGAGTCCGGGGCATTCCCGCTCGCGTTTTCTTGGGACGAGCACCGGAAGTCCTCGAGCTCGGCCCGTTTCCTTCGCTGCAAGTGCATTTCCAGTGGTTTCTGACACCGGACGAGCGTTCGCCACTCGTTGGAAGCTTCGGCCATCTTTTGGACCGTTTTGGGTCGCACCACAGTTCTCCCTCCAACGAGCTCGCTTCCCGACCTATACCTCCGGAAAACGTGTCAGGGAGCATGCCAGGAGTGTGGGTTGAAGTCCTCGGAGCACGAGACCCGAAGATCGAAAGACTTATGACCAATACGGAGCAAAGGGAAGAAACCGTCGGGGGACCGCTTTTTACCCCAGGACGAGAAAACTGAGTCCGGGGCATTCCCGCTCGCGTTTTCTTGGGACGAGCACCGGAAGTCCTCGAGCTCGGCCCGTTTCCTTCGCTGCAAGTGCATTTCCAGTGGTTTCTGACACCGGACGAGCGTTCGCCACTCGTTGGAAGTTTCGGCCATCTTTTGGACCGTTTTGGGTCGCACCACAGTTCTCCCTCCAACGAGCTCGCTTCCCGACCTATACCTCCGGAAAACATGTAAGGGAGCATGCCAGGAGTGTGGGTTGAAGTCCTCGGAGCACGAGACCCGAAGATCGAAAGACTTATGACCAATACGGAGCAAAGGGAAGAAACCGTCGGGGGACCGCTTTTTACACCAGGACGAGAAAACTGAGTCCGGGGCATTCCCGCTCGCGTTTTCTTGGGACGAGCACCGGAAGTCCTCGAGCTCGGCCCGTTTCCTTCGCTGCAAGTGCATTTCCAGTGGTTTCTGACACCGGACGAGCGTTCGCCACTCGTTGGAAGCTTCGGCCATCTTTTGGACCGTTTTGGGTCGCACCACAGTTCTCCCTCCAACGAGCTCGCTTCCCGACCTATACCTCCGAAAAACGTGTCAGGGAGCATGCCAGGAGTGTGGGTTGAAGTCCTCGGAGCACGAGACCCGAAGATCGAAAGACTTATGACCAATACGGAGCAAAGGGAAGAAACCGTCGGGGGACCGCTTTTTACCCCAGGACGAGAAAACTGAGTCCGGGGCATTCCCGCTCGCGTTTTCTTGGGACGAGCACCGGAAGTCCTCGAGCTCGGCCCGTTTCCTTCGCTGCAAGTGCATTTCCAGTGGTTTCTGACACCGGACGAGCGTTCGCCACTCGTTGGAAGCTTCGGCCATCTTTTGGACCGTTTTGGGTCGCACCACAGTTCTCCCTCCAACGAGCTCGCTTCCCGACCTATACCTCCGGAAAACGTGTAAGGGAGCATGCCAGGAGTGTGGGTTGAAGTCCTCGGAGCACGAGACCCGAAGATCGAAAGACTTATGACCAATACGGAGCAAAGGGAAGAAACCGTCGGGGGACCGCTTTTTACCCCAGGACGAGAAAACTGAGTCCGGGGCATTCCCGCTCGCGTTTTCTTGGGACGAGCACCGGAAGTCCTCGAGCTCGGCCCGTTTCCTTCGCTGCAAGTGCATTTCCAGTGGTTTCTGACACCGGACGAGCGTTCGCCACTCGTTGGAAGCTTCGGCCATCTTTTGGACCGTTTTGGGTCGCACCACAGTTCTCCCTCCAACGAGCTCGCTTCCCGACCTATACCTCCGGAAAACGTGTCAGGGAGCATGCCAGGAGTGTGGGTTGAAGTCCTCGGAGCACGAGACCCGAAGATCGAAAGACTTATGACCAATACGGAGCAAAGGGAAGAAACCGTCGGGGGACCGCTTTTTACCCCAGGACGAGAAAACTGAGTCCGGGGCATTCCCGCCCGCGTTTTCTTGGGACGAGCACCGGAAGTCCTCGAGCTCGGCCCGTTTCCTTCGCTGCAAGTGCATTTCCAGTGGTTTCTGACACCGGACGAGCGTTCGCCACTCGTTGGAAGCTTCGGCCATCTTTTGGACCGTTTTGGGTCGCACCACAGTTCTCCCTCCAACGAGCTCGCTTCCCGACCTATACCTCCGGAAAACGTGTCAGGGAGCATGCCAGGAGTGTGGGTTGAAGTCCTCGGAGCACGAGACCCGAAGATCGAAAGACTTATGACCAATACGGAGCAAAGGGAAGAAACCGTCGGGGGACCGCTTTTTACCCCAGGACGAGAAAACTGAGTCCGGGGCATTCCCGCCCGCGTTTTCTTGGGACGAGCACCGGAAGTCCTCGAGCTCGGCCCGTTTCCTTCGCTGCAAGTGCATTTCCAGTGGTTTCTGACACCGGACGAGCGTTCGCCACTCGTTGGAAGCTTCGGCCATCTTTTGGACCGTTTTGGGTCGCACCACAGTTCTCCCTCCAACGAGCTCGCTTCCCGACCTATAGCTCCGGAAAACGTGTCAGGGAGCATGCCAGGAGTGTGGGTTGAAGTCCTCGGAGCACGAGACTCGAAGATCGAAAGACTTATGACCAATACAGAGCAAAGGGGAGAAACCGTCGGGGGACCGCTTTTTACCCCAGGACGAGAAAACTGAGTCCGGGGCATTCCCGCTCGCGTTTTCTTGGGACGAGCACCAGAAGTCCTCGAGCTCGGCCCGTTTCGTTCGCTGCAAGTGCATTTCCAGTGGTTTCTGACACCGGACGAGCGTTCGCCACTCGTTGGAAGCTTCGGCCATCTTTTGGACCGTTTTGGGTCGCACCACAGTTCTCCCTCCAACGAGCTCGCTTCCCGACCTATACCTCCGGAAAACGTGTCAGGGAGCATGCCAGGAGTGTGGGTTGAAGTCCTCGGAGCACGAGACCCGAAGATCGAAAGACTTATGACCAATACGGAGCAAAGGGAAGAAACCGTCGGGGAACCGCTTTTTACCCCAGGACGAGAAAACTGAGTCCGGGGCATTCCCGCTCGCGTTTTCTTGGGACGAGCACCGGAAGTCCTCGAGCTCGGCCCGTTTCCTTCGCTGCAAGTGCATTTCCAATGATTTCTCACACCGGACGAGCGTTCGCCACTCGTTGGAAGCTTCGGCCATCTTTTGGACCGTTTTGGGTCGCACCACAGTTCTCCCTCCAACGAGCTCGCTTCCCGACCTATACCTCCGGAAAACGTGTAAGGGAGCATGCCAGGAGTGTGGGTTGAAGTCCTCGGAGCACGAGACCCGAAGATCGAAAGACTTATGACCAATACGGAGCAAAGGGAAGAAACCGTCGGGGGACCGCTTTTTACCCCAGGACGAGAAAACTGAGTCCGGGGCATTCCCGCTCGCGTTTTCTTGGGACGAGCACCGGAAGTCCTCGAGCTCGGCCCGTTTCCTTCGCTGCAAGTGCATTTCCAGTGGTTTCTGACACCGGACGAGCGTTCGCCACTCGTTGGAAGCTTCGGCCATCTTTTGGACCGTTTTGGGTCGCACCACAGTTCTCCCTCCAACGAGCTCGCTTCCCGACCTATACCTCCGGAAAACGTGTCAGGGAGCATGTCAGGAGTGTGGGTTGAAGTCCTCGGAGCACGAGACCCGAAGATCGAAAGACTTATGACCAATACGGAGCAAAGGGAAGAAACCGTCGGGGAACCGCTTTTTACCCCAGGACGAGAAAACTGAGTCCGGGGCATTCCCGCTCGCGTTTTCTTGGGACGAGCACCGGAAGTCCTCGAGCTCGGCCCGTTTCCTTCGCTGCAAGTGCATTTCCAGTGGTTTCTGACACCGGACGAGCGTTCGCCACTCGTTGGAAGCTTCGGCCATCTTTTGGACCGTTTTGGGTCGCACCACAGTTCTCCCTCCAACGAGCTCGCTTCCCGACCTATACCTCCGGAAAACGTGTCAGGGAGCATGCCAGGAGTGTGGGTTGAAGTCCTCGGAGCACGAGACCCGAAGATCGAAAGACTTATGACCAATACGGAGCAAAGGGAAGAAACCGTCGGGGGACCGCTTTTTACCCCAGGACGAGAAAACTGAGTCCGGGGAATTCCCGCTCGCGTTTTCTTGGGACGAGCACCGGAAGTCCTCGAGCTCGGCCCGTTTCCTTCGCTGCAAGTGCATTTCCAGTGGTTTCTGACATCGGACGAGCGTTCGCCACTCGTTGGAAGCTTCGGCCATCTTTTGGACCGTTTTGGGTCGCACCACAGTTCTCCCTCCAACGAGCTCGCTTCCCGACCTATACCTCCGGAAAACGTGTCAGGGAGCATGCCAGGAGTGTGGGTTGAAGTCCTCGGAGCACGAGACCCGAAGATCGAAAGACTTATGACCAATACGGAGCAAAGGGAAGAAACCGTCGGGGGACCGCTTTTTACCCCAGGACGAGAAAACTGAGTCCGGGGCATTCCCGCCCGCGTTTTCTTGGGACGAGCACCGGAAGTCCTCGAGCTCGGCCCGTTTCCTTCGCTGCAAGTGCATTTCCAGTGGTTTCTGACACCGGACGAGCGTTCGCCACTCGTTGGAAGCTTCGGCCATCTTTTGGACCGTTTTGGGTCGCACCACAGTTCTCCCTCCAACGAGCTCGCTTCCCGACCTATAGCTCCGGAAAACGTGTCAGGGAGCATGCCAGGAGTGTGGGTTGAAGTCCTCGGAGCACGAGACTCGAAGATCGAAAGACTTATGACCAATACAGAGCAAAGGGGAGAAACCGTCGGGGGACCGCTTTTTACCCCAGGACGAGAAAACTGAGTCCGGGGCATTCCCGCTCGCGTTTTCTTGGGACGAGCACCAGAAGTCCTCGAGCTCGGCCCGTTTCGTTCGCTGCAAGTGCATTTCCAGTGGTTTCTGACACCGGACGAGCGTTCGCCACTCGTTGGAAGCTTCGGCCATCTTTTGGACCGTTTTGGGTCGCACCACAGTTCTCCCTCCAACGAGCTCGCTTCCCGACCTATACCTCCGGAAAACGTGTCAGGGAGCATGCCAGGAGTGTGGGTTGAAGTCCTCGGAGCACGAGACCCGAAGATCGAAAGACTTATGACCAATACGGAGCAAAGGGAAGAAACCGTCGGGGAACCGCTTTTTACCCCAGGACGAGAAAACTGAGTCCGGGGCATTCCCGCTCGCGTTTTCTTGGGACGAGCACCGGAAGTCCTCGAGCTCGGCCCGTTTCCTTCGCTGCAAGTGCATTTCCAATGGTTTCTCACACCGGACGAGCGTTCGCCACTCGTTGGAAGCTTCGGCCATCTTTTGGACCGTTTTGGGTCGCACCACAGTTCTCCCTCCAACGAGCTCGCTTCCCGACCTATACCTCCGGAAAACGTGTAAGGGAGCATGCCAGGAGTGTGGGTTGAAGTCCTCGGAGCACGAGACCCGAAGATCGAAAGACTTATGACCAATACGGAGCAAAGGGAAGAAACCGTCGGGGGACCGCTTTTTACCCCAGGACGAGAAAACTGAGTCCGGGGCATTCCCGCTCGCGTTTTCTTGGGACGAGCACCGGAAGTCCTCGAGCTCGGCCCGTTTCCTTCGCTGCAAGTGCATTTCCAGTGGTTTCTGACACCGGACGAGCGTTCGCCACTCGTTGGAAGCTTCGGCCATCTTTTGGACCGTTTTGGGTCGCACCACAGTTCTCCCTCCAACGAGCTCGCTTCCCGACCTATACCTCCGGAAAACGTGTCAGGGAGCATGTCAGGAGTGTGGGTTGAAGTCCTCGGAGCACGAGACCCGAAGATCGAAAGACTTATGACCAATACGGAGCAAAGGGAAGAAACCGTCGGGGAACCGCTTTTTACCCCAGGACGAGAAAACTGAGTCCGGGGCATTCCCGCTCGCGTTTTCTTGGGACGAGCACCGGAAGTCCTCGAGCTCGGCCCGTTTCCTTCGCTGCAAGTGCATTTCCAGTGGTTTCTGACACCGGACGAGCGTTCGCCACTCGTTGGAAGCTTCGGCCATCTTTTGGACCGTTTTGGGTCGCACCACAGTTCTCCCTCCAACGAGCTCGCTTCCCGACCTATACCTCCGGAAAACGTGTCAGGGAGCATGCCAGGAGTGTGGGTTGAAGTCCTCGGAGCACGAGACCCGAAGATCGAAAGACTTATGACCAATACGGAGCAAAGGGAAGAAACCGTCGGGGGACCGCTTTTTACCCCAGGACGAGAAAACTGAGTCCGGGGAATTCCCGCTCGCGTTTTCTTGGGACGAGCACCGGAAGTCCTCGAGCTCGGCCCGTTTCCTTCGCTGCAAGTGCATTTCCAGTGGTTTCTGACATCGGACGAGCGTTCGCCACTCGTTGGAAGCTTCGGCCATCTTTTGGACCGTTTTGGGTCGCACCACAGTTCTCCCTCCAACGAGCTCGCTTCCCGAATTATACCTCCGGAAAACGTGTCAGGGAGCATGCCAGGAGTGTGGGTTGAAGTCCTCGGAGCACGAGACCCGAAGATCGAAAGACTTATGACCAATACGGAGCAAAGGGAAGAAACCGTCGGGGGACCGCTTTTTACCCCAGGACGAGAAAACTGAGTCCGGGGCATTCCCGCTCGCGTTTTCTTGGGACGAGCACCGGAAGTCCTCGAGCTCAGCCCGTTTCCTTCGCTGCAAGTGCATTTCCAGTGGTTTCTGACACCGGACGAGCGTTCGCCACTCGTTGGAAGCTTCGGCCATCTTTTGGACCGTTTTGGGTCGCACCACAGTTCTCCCTCCAACGAGCTCGCTTCCCGACCTATACCTCCGGAAAACGTGTCAGGGAGCATGCCAGGAGTATGGGTTGAAGTCCTCGGACCACGAGACCCGAAGATCGAAAGACTTATGACCAATACGGAGCAAAGGGAAGAAACCGTCGGGGGACCGCTTTTTACCCCAGGACGAGAAAACTGAGTCCGGGGCATTCCCGCCCGCGTTTTCTTGGGACGAGCACCGGAAGTCCTCGAGCTCGGCCCGTTTCCTTCGCTGCAAGTGCATTTCCAGTGGTTTCTGACACCGGACGAGCGTTCGCCACTCGTTGGAAGCTTCGGCCATCTTTTGGACCGTTTTGGGTCGCACCACAGTTCTCCCTCCAACGAGCTCGCTTCCCTACCTATACCTCCGGAAAACGTGTCAGGGAGCATGCCAGGAGTGTGGGTTGAAGTCCTCGGAGCACGAGACCCGAAGATCGAAAGACTTATGACCAATACGGAGCAAAGGGAAGAAACCGTCGGGGGACCGCTTTTTACCCCAGGACGAGAAAACTGAGTCCGGGGCATTCCCGCTCGCGTTTTCTTGGGACGAGCACCGGAAGTCCTCGAGCTCGGCCCGTTTCCTTCGCTGCAAGTGCATTTCCAGTGGTTTCTGACACCGGACGAGCGTTCGCCACTCATTGGAAGCTTCGGCCATCTTTTGGACCGTTTTGGGTCGCACCACAGTTCTCCCTCCAACGAGCTCGCTTCCCGACCTATACCTCCGGAAAACGTGTCAGGGAGCATGCCAGGAGTGTGGGTTGAAGTCCTCGGAGCACGAGACCCGAAGATCGAAAGACTTATGACCAATACGGAGCAAAGGAAAGAAACCGTCGGGGGACCGCTTTTTACCCCAGGACGAGAAAACTGAGTCCGGGGCATTCCCGCTCGCGTTTTCTTGGGAGAGCACCGGAAGTCCTCGAGCTCGGCCCGTTTCCTTCGCTGCAAGTGCATTTCCAGTGGTTTCTGACACCGGACGAGCGTTCGCCACTCTCGTTGGAAGCTTCGGCCATCTTTTGGACCGTTTTGGGTCGCACCACAGTTCTCCCTCCAACGAGCTCGCTTCCCGACCTATACCTCCGGAAAACGTGTCAGGGAGCATGCCAGGAGTGTGGGTTGAAGTCCTCGGAGCACGAGACCCGAAGATCGAAAGACTTATGACCAATACGGAGCAAAGGGAAGAAACCGTCGGGGGACCGCTTTTTACCCCAGGACGAGAAAATTGAGTCCGGGGCATTCCCGCTCGCGTTTTCTTGAGACGAGCACCGGAAGTCCTCGAGCTCAGCCCGTTTCCTTCGCTGCAAGTGCATTTCCAGTGGTTTCTGACACCGGACGAGCGTTCGCCACTCGTTGGAAGCTTCGGCCATCTTTTGGACCGTTTTGGGTCGCACCACAGTTCTCCCTCCAACGAGCTCGCTTCCCGACCTATACCTCCGGAAAACGTGTCAGGGAGCATGCCAGGAGTGTGGGTTGAAGTCCTCGGAGCACGAGACCCGAAGATCGAAAGACTTATGACCAATACGGAGCAAAGGGAAGAAACCGTCGGGGGACCGCTTTTTACCCCACGACGAGAAAACTGAGTCCGGGGCATTCCCGATCGCGTTTTCTTGGGACGAGCACCGGAAGTCCTCGAGCTCAGCCCGTTTCCTTCGCTGCAAGTGCATTTCCAGTGGTTTCTGACACCGGACGAGCGTTCGCCACTCGTTGGAAGCTTCGGCCATCTTTTGGACCGTTTTGGGTCGCACCACAGTTCTCCCTCCAACGAGCTCGCTTCCCGACCTATACCTCCGGAAAACGTGTCAGGGAGCATGCCAGGAGTGTGGGTTGAAGTCCTCGGAGCACGAGACCCGAAGATCGAAAGACTTATGACCAATACGGAGCAAAGGGAAGAAACCGTCGGGGGACCGCTTTTTACCCCAGGACGAGAAAACTTAGTCCGGGGCATTCCCGCTTGCGTTTTCTTGGGACGAGCACCGAAAGTCCTCGAGCTCAGCTCGTTTCCTTCGCTGCAAGTGCATTTCCAGTGGTTTCTGACACCGGACGAGCGTTCGCCACTCGTTGGAAGCTTCGGCCATCTTTTGGACCGTTTTGGGTCGCACCACAGTTCTCCCTCCAACGAGCTCGCTTCCCAACCTATACCTCCGGAAAACGTGTCAGGGAGCATGCCAGGAGTGTGGGTTGAAGTCCTCGGAGCACGAGACCCGAATATCGAAAGAGTTATGACCAATACGGAGCAAAGGGAAGAAACCGTCGGGGGACCGCTTTTTACCCCAGGACGAGAAAACTGAGTCCGGGGCATTCCCGCTCGCGTTTTCTTGAGACGAGCACCGGAAGTCCTCGAGCTCAGCCCGTTTCCTTCGCTGCAAGTGCATTTCCAGTGGTTTCTGACCCCGGACGAGCGTTCGCCACTCGTTGGAAGCTTCGGCCATCTTTTGGACCGTTTTGGGTCGCACCACAGTTCTCCCTCCAACGAGCTCGCTTCCCGACCTATACCTCCGGAAAACGTGTCAGGGAGCATGCCAGGAGTGTGGGTTGAAGTCCTCGGAGCACGAGACCCGAAGATCGAAAGACTTATGACCAATACGGAGCAAAGGGAAGAAACCGTCGGGGGACCGCTTTTTACCCCAGGACGAGAAAACTGAGTCCGGGGCATTCCCGATCGCGTTTTCTTGGGACGAGCACCGGAAGTCCTCGAGCTCAGCCCGTTCCCTTCGCTGCAAGTGCATTTCCAGTGGTTTCTGACACCGGACGAGCGTTCGCCACTCGTTGGAAGCTTCGGCCATCTTTTGGACCGTTTTGGGTCGCACCACAGTTCTCCCTCCAACGAGCTCGCTTCCCGACCTATACCTCCGGAAAACGTGTCAGGGAGCATGCCAGGAGTGTGGGTTGAAGTCCTCGGAGCACGAGACCCGAAGATCGAAAGACTTATGACCAATACGGAGCAAAGGGAAGAAACCGTCGGGGGACCGCTTTTTACCCCAGGACGAGAAAACTGAGTCCGGGGCATTCCCGATCGCGTTTTCTTGGGACGAGCACCGGAAGTCCTCGAGCTCAGCCCGTTCCCTTCGCTGCAAGTGCATTTCCAGTGGTTTCTGACACCGGACGAGCGTTCGCCACTCGTTGGAAGCTTCGGCCATCTTTTGGACCGTTTTGGGTCGCACCACAGTTCTCCCTCCAACGAGCTCGCTTCCCGACCTATACCTCCGGAAAACGTGTCAGGGAGCATGCCAGGAGTGTGGGTTGAAGTCCTCGGAGCACGAGACCCGAAGATCGAAAGACTTATGACCAATACGGAGCAAAGGGAAGAAACCGTCGGGGGACCGCTTTTTACCCCAGGACGAGAAAACTGAGTCCGGGGCATTCCCGCTCGCGTTTTCTTGGGACGAGCACCGGAAGTCCTCGAGCTCAGCCCGTTTCCTTCGCTGCAAGTGCATTTCCAGTGGTTTCTGACACCGGACGAGCGTTCGCCACTCGTTGGAAGCTTCGGCCATCTTTTGGACCGTTTTGGGTCGCACCACAGTTCAACCTCCAACGAGCTCGCTTCCCGACCTATACCTCCGGAAAACGTGTCAGGGAGCATGCCAGGAGTGTGGGTTGAAGTCCTCGGAGCACGAGACCCGAAGATCGAAAGACTTATGACCAATACGGAGCAAAGGGAAGAAACCGTCGGGGGACCGCTTTTTACCCCAGGACGAGAAAACTGAGTCCGGGGCATTCCCGCTCGCGTTTTCTTGGGACGAGCACCGGAAGTCCTCGAGCTCAGCCCGTTCCCTTCGCTGCAAGTGCATTTCCAGTGGTTTCTGACACCGGACGAGCGTTCGCCACTCGTTGGAAGCTTCGGCCATCTTTTGGACCGTTTTGGGTCGCACCATAGTTCTCCCTCCAACGAGCTCGCTTCCCGACCTATACCTCCGGAAAACGTGTCAGGGAGCATGCCAGGAGTGTGGGTTGAAGTCCTCGGAGCACGAGACCCGAAGATCGAAAGACTTATGACCAATACGGAGCAAAGGGAAGAAACCGTCGGGGGGACCGCTTTTTACCCCAGGACGAGAAAACTGAGTCCGGGGCATTCCCGCTCGCGTTTTCTTGGGACGAGCACCGGAAGTCCTCGAGCTCGGCCCGTTTCCTTCGCTGCAAGTGCATTTCCAGTGGTTTCTGACACCGGACGAGCGTTCGCCACTCATTGGAAGCTTCGGCCATCTTTTGGACCGTTTTGGGTCGCACCACAGTTCTCCCTCCAACGAGCTCGCTTCCCGACCTATACCTCCGGAAAACGTGTCAGGGAGCATGCCAGGAGTGTGGGTTGAAGTCCTCGGAGCACGAGACCCGAAGATCGAAAGACTTATGACCAATACGGAGCAAAGGAAAGAAACCGTCGGGGGACCGCTTTTTACCCCAGGACGAGAAAACTGAGTCCGGGGCATTCCCGCTCGCGTTTTCTTGGGAGAGCACCGGAAGTCCTCGAGCTCGGCCCGTTTCCTTCGCTGCAAGTGCATTTCCAGTGGTTTCTGACACCGGACGAGCGTTCGCCACTCGTTGGAAGCTTCGGCCATCTTTTGGACCGTTTTGGGTCGCACCACAGTTCTCCCTCCAACGAGCTCGCTTCCCGACCTATACCTCCGGAAAACGTGTCAGGGAGCATGCCAGGAGTGTGGGTTGAAGTCCTCGGAGCACGAGACCCGAAGATCGAAAGACTTATGACCAATACGGAGCAAAGGGAAGAAACCGTCGGGGGACCGCTTTTTACCCCAGGACGAGAAAATTGAGTCCGGGGCATTCCCCGCTCGCGTTTTCTTGAGACGAGCACCGGAAGTCCTCGAGCTCAGCCCGTTTCCTTCGCTGCAAGTGCATTTCCAGTGGTTTCTGACACCGGACGAGCGTTCGCCACTCGTTGGAAGCTTCGGCCATCTTTTGGACCGTTTTGGGTCGCACCACAGTTCTCCCTCCAACGAGCTCGCTTCCCGACCTATACCTCCGGAAAACGTGTCAGGGAGCATGCCAGGAGTGTGGGTTGAAGTCCTCGGAGCACGAGACCCGAAGATCGAAAGACTTATGACCAATACGGAGCAAAGGGAAGAAACCGTCGGGGGACCGCTTTTTACCCCAGGACGAGAAAACTGAGTCCGGGGCATTCCCGATCGCGTTTTCTTGGGACGAGCACCGGAAGTCCTCGAGCTCAGCCCGTTCCCTTCGCTGCAAGTGCATTTCCAGTGGTTTCTGACACCGGACGAGCGTTCGCCACTCGTTGGAAGCTTCGGCCATCTTTTGGACCGTTTTGGGTCGCACCACAGTTCTCCCTCCAACGAGCTCGCTTCCCGACCTATACCTCCGGAAAACGTGTCAGGGAGCATGCCAGGAGTGTGGGTTGAAGTCCTCGGAGCACGAGACCCGAAGATCGAAAGACTTATGACCAATACGGAGAAAAGGGAAGAAACCGTCGGGGGACCGCTTTTTACCCCAGGACGAGAAAACTGAGTCCGGGGCATTCCCGCTCGCGTTTTCTTGGGACGAGCACCGGAAGTCCTCGAGCTCAGCCCGTTTCCTTCGCTGCAAGTGCATTTCCAGTGGTTTCTGACACCGGACGAGCGTTCGCCACTCGTTGGAAGCTTCGGCCATCTTTTGGACCGTTTTGGGTCGCACCACAGTTCAACCTCCAACGAGCTCGCTTCCCGACCTATACCTCCGGAAAACGTGTCAGGGAGCATGCCAGGAGTGTGGGTTGAAGTCCTCGGAGCACGAGACCCGAAGATCGAAAGACTTATGACCAATACGGAGCAAAGGGAAGAAACCGTCGGGGGACCGCTTTTTACCCCAGGACGAGAAAACTGAGTCCGGGGCATTCCCGCTCGCGTTTTCTTGGGACGAGCACCGGAAGTCCTCGAGCTCAGCCCGTTTCCTTCGCTGCAAGTGCATTTCCAGTGGTTTCTGACACCGGACGAGCGTTCGCCACTCGTTGGAAGCTTCGGCCATCTTTTGGACCGTTTTGGGTCGCACCACAGTTCTCCCTCCAACGAGCTCGCTTCCCGACCTATACCTCCGGAAAACGTGTCAGGGAGCATGCCAGGAGTGTGGGTTGAAGTCCACGGAGCACGAGACCCGAAGATCGAAAGACTTATGACCAATACGGAGCAAAGGGAAGAAACCGTCGGGGGACCGCTTTTTACCCCAGGACGAGAAAACTGAGTCCGGGGCATTCCCGCTCGCGTTTTCTTGGGACGAGCACCGGAAGTCCTCGAGCTCAGCCCGTTTCCTTCGCTGCAAGTGCATTTCCAGTTGTTTCTGACACCGGACGAGCGTTCGCCACTCGTTGGAATCTTCGGCCATCTTTTGGACCGTTTTGGGTCGCACCACAGTTCTCCCTCCAACGAGCTCGCTTCCCGACCTATACCTCCGGAAAACGTGTCAGGGAGCATGCCAGGAGTGTGGGTTGAAGTCCTCGGAGCACGAGACCGGAAGATCGAAAGACTTATGACCAATACGGAGCAAAGGGAAGAAACCGTCGGGGGACCGCTTTTTACCCCAGGACGAGAAAACTGAGTCCGGGGCATTCCCGCTCGCGTTTTCTTGGGACGAGCACCGGAAGTCCTCGAGCTCAGCCCGTTTCCTTCGCTGCAAGTGCATTTCCAGTGGTTTCTGACACCGGACGAGCGTTCGCCACTCGTTGGAAGCTTCGGCCATCTTTTGGACCGTTTTGGGTCGCACCACAGTTCTCCCTCCAACGAGCTCGCTTCCCGACCTATACCTCCGGAAAACGTGTCAGGGAGCATGCCAGGAGTGTGGGTTGAAGTCCTCGGAGCACGAGACCCGAAGATCGAAAGACTTATGACCAATACGGAGCAAAGGGAAGAAACCGTCGGGGGACCGCTTTTTACCCCAGGACGAGAAAACTGAGTCCGGGGCATTCCCGCTCGCATTTTCTTGGGACGAGCACCGGAAGTCCTCGAGCTCAGCCCGTTTCCTTCGCTGCAAGTGCATTTCCAGTGGTTTCTGACACCGGACGAGCGTTCGCCACTCGTTGGAAGCTTCGGCCATCTTTTGGATCGTTTTGGGTCGCACCACAGTTCTCCCTCCAACGAGCTCGCTTCCCGACCTATACCTCCGAAAAACGTGTCAGGGAGCATGCCAGGAGTGTGGGTTGAAGTCCACGGAGCACGAGACCCGAAGATCGAAAGACTTATGACCAATACGGAGCAAAGGGAAGAAACCGTCGGGGGACCGCTTTTTACCCCAGGACGAGAAAACTGAGTCCGGGGCATTCCCGCTCGCGTTTTCTTGGGACGAGCACCGGAAGTCCTCGAGCTCAGCCCGTTTCCTTCGCTGCAAGTGCATTTCCAGTTGTTTCTGACACCGGACGAGCGTTCGCGACTCGTTGGAAGCTTCGGCCATCTTTTGGACCGTTTTGGGTCGCACCACAGTTCAACCTCCAACGAGCTCGCTTCCCGACCTATACCTCCGGAAAACGTGTCAGGGAGCATGCCAGGAGTGTGGGTTGAAGTCCTCGGAGCACCAGACCCGAAGATCGAAAGACTTATGACCAATACGGAGCAAAGGGAAGAAACCGTCGGGGGACCGCTTTTTACCCCAGGACGAGAAAACTGAGTCCGGGGCATTCCCGCTCGCGTTTTCTTGGGACGAGCACCGGAAGTCCTCGAGCTCAGCCCGTTTCCTTCGCTGCAAGTGCATTTCCAGTGGTTTCTGACACCGGACGAGCGTTCGCCACTCGTTGGAATCTTCGGCCATCTTTTGGACCGTTTTGGGTCGCACCACAGTTCTCCCTCCAACGAGCTCGCTTCCCGACCTATACCTCCGGAAAACGTGTCAGGGAGCATGCCAGGAGTGTGGGTTGAAGTCCTCGGAGCACGAGACCCGAAGATCGAAAGACTTATGACCAATACGGAGCAAAGGGAAGAAACCGTCGGGGGACCGCTTTTTACCCCAGGACGAGAAAACTGAGTCCGGGGCATTCCCGCTCGCGTTTTCTTGGGACGAGCACCGGAAGTCCTCGAGCTCAGCCCGTTTCCTTCGCTGCAAGTGCATTTCCATTGGTTTCTGACACCGGACGAGCGTTCGCCACTCGTTGGAAGCTTCTGCCATCTTTTGGACCGTTTTGGGTCGCACCACAGTTCTCCCTCCAACGAGCTCGCTTCCCGACCTATACCTCCAGAAAACGTGTCAGGGAGCATGCCAGGAGTGTGGGTTGAAGTCCTCGGAGCACGAGACCCGAAGATCGAAAGACTTATGACCAATACGGAGCAAAGGGAAGAAACCGTCGGGGGACCGCTTTTTACCCCAGGACGAGAAAACTGAGTCCGGGGCATTCCCGCTCGCGTTTTCTTGGGACGAGCACCGGAAGTCCTCGAGCTCAGCCCGTTTCCTTCGCTGCAAGTGCATTTCCAGTGGTTTCTGACACCGGACGAGCGTTCGCCACTCGTTGGAAGCTTCGGCCATCTTTTGGACCGTTTTGGGTCGCACCACAGTTCTCCCTCCAACGAGCTCGCTTCCCGACCTATACCTCCGGAAAACGTGTCAGGGAGCATGCCAGGAGTGTGGGTTGAAGTCCTCGGAGCACGAGACCCGAAGATCGAAAGACTTATGACCAATACGGAGCAAAGGGAAGAAACCGTCGGGGGACCGCTTTTTACCCCAGGACGAGAAAACTGAGTCCGGGGCATTCCCGCTCGCGTTTTCTTGGGACGAGCACCGGAAGTCCTCGAGCTCAGCCCGTTTCCTTCGCTGCATGTGCATTTCCAGTGGTTTCTGACACCGGACGAGCGTTCGCCACTCGTTGGAAGCTTCGGCCATCTTTTGGACCGTTTTGGGTCGCACCACAGTTCTCCCTCCAACGAGCTCGCTTCCCGACCTATACCTCCGCAAAACGTGTCAGGGAGCATGCCAGGAGTGTGGGTTGAAGTCCTCGGAGCACGAGACCCGAAGATCGAAAGACTTATGACCAATACGGAGCAAAGGGAAGAAACCGTCGGGGGGACCGCTTTTTACCCCAGGACGAGAAAACTGAGTCCGGGGCATTCCCGCTCGCGTTTTCTTGGGACGAGCACCGGATGTCCTCGAGCTCAGCCCGTTTCCTTCGCTGCAAGTGCATTTCCAGTGGTTTCTGACACCGGACGAGCGTTCGCCACTCGTTGGAAGCTTCGGCCATCTTTTGGACCGTTTTGGGTCGCACCACAGTTCTCCCTCCAACGAGCTCGCTTCCCGACCTATACCTCCGCAAAACGTGTCAGGGAGCATGCCAGAAGTGTGGGTTGAAGTCCACGGAGCACGAGACCCGAAGATCGAAAGACTTATGACCAATACGGAGCAAAGGGAAGAAACCGTCGGGGGACCGCTTTTTACCCCAGGACGAGAAAACTGAGTCCGGGGCATTCTCGCTCGCGTTTTCTTGGGACGAGCACCGGAAGTCCTCGAGCTCAGCCCGTTTCCTTCGCTGCAAGTGCATTTCCAGTGGTTTCTGACACCGGACGAGCGTTCGCCACTCGTTGGAAGCTTCGGCCATCTTTTGGACCGTTTTGGGTCGCACCACAGTTCTCCCTCCAACGAGCTCGCTTCCCGACCTATACCTCCGGAAAACGTGTCAGGGAGCATGCCAGGAGTGTGGGTTGAAGTCCTCGGAGCACGAGACCCGAAGATCGAAAGACTTATGACCAATACGGAGCAAAGGGAAGAAACCGTCGGGGGACCGCTTTTTACCCCAGGACGAGAAAACTGAGTCCGGGGCATTCCCGCTCGCGTTTTCTTGGGACGAGCACCGGAAGTCCTCGAGCTCAGCCCGTTTCCTTCGCTGCAAGTGCATTTCCATTGGTTTCTGACATCGGACGAGCGTTCGCCACTCATTGGAAGCTTCGGCCATCTTTTTGACCGTTTTGGGTCGCACCACAGTTCTCCCTCCAACGAGCTCGCTTCCCGACCTATACCTCCGGAAAACGTGTCAGGGAGCATGCCAAGAGTGTGGGTTGAATTCCTCGAAGCACGAGACCCGAAGATCGAAAGACTTATGACCAATACGGAGCAAAGGGAAGAAACCGTCGGGGGACCGCTTTTTACCCCAGGACGGGAAAACTGAGTCCGGGTCATTCCCACTCGCGTTTTCTTGGGACGAGCACCAGAAGTCCTCGAGCTCAGCCCGTTTCCTTCGCTGCAAGTGCATTTCCATTGGTTTCTGACACCGGACGAGCGTTCGCCACTCGTTGGAAGCTTCGGCCATCTTTTGGACCGTTTTGGGTCGCACCACAGTTCTCCCTCCAACGAGCTCGCTTCCCGACCTATACCTCCGGAAAACGTGTCAGGGAGCATGCCAGGAGTGTGGGTTGAAGTCCTCGGAGCACGAGACCCGAAGATCGAAAGACTTATGACCAATACGGAGCAAAGGGAAGAAACCGTCGGGGGATCGCTTTTTACCCCAGGACGAGAAAACTTAGTCCGGGGCATTCCCGCTCGCGTTTTCTTGGGACGAGCACCGGAAGTCCTCGAGCTCAGCCCGTTTCCTTCGCTGCAAGTGCATTTCCAGTGGTTTCTGACACCGGACGAGCGTTCGCCACTCGTTGGAAGCTTCGGCCATCTTTTGGACCGTTTTGGGTCGCACCACAGTTCTCCCTCCAACGAGCTCGCTTCCCGACCTATACCTCCGGAAAACGTGTCAGGGAGCATGCCAGGAGTGTGGGTTGAAGTCCTCGGAGCACGAGACCCGAAGATCGAAAGACTTATGACCAATACGGAGCAAAGGGAAGAAACCGTCGGGGGACCGCTTTTTACCCCAGGACGAGAAAACTGAGTCCGGGGCATTCCCGCTCGCGTTTTCTTGGGACGAGCACCGGAAGTCCTCGAGCTCAGCCCGTTTCCTTCGCTGCAAGTGCATTTCCAGTGGTTTCTGACACCGGACGAGCGTTCGCCACTCGTTGGAAGCTTCGGCCATCTTTTGGACCGTTTTGGGTCGCACCACAGTTCTCCCTCCAACGAGCTCGCTTCCCGACCTATACCTCCGCAAAACGTGTCAGGGAGCATGCCAGGAGTGTGGGTTGAAGTCCACGGAGCACGAGACCCGAAGATCGAAAGACTTATGACCAATACGGAGCAAAGGGAAGAAACCGTCGGGGGACCGCTTTTTACCCCAGGACGAGAAAACTGAGTCCGGGGCATTCTCGCTCGCGTTTTCTTGGGACGAGCACCGGAAGTCCTCGAGCTCAGCCCGTTTCCTTCGCTGCAAGTGCATTTCCAGCGGTTTCTGACACCGGACGAGCGTTCGCCACTCGTTGGAAGCTTCGGCCATCTTTTGGACCGTTTTGGGTCGCACCACAGTTCTCCCTCCAACGAGCTCGCTTCCCGACCTATACCTCCGGAAAACGTGTCAGGGAGCATGCCATGAGTGTGGGTTGAAGTCCTCGGAGCACGAGACCCGAAGATCGAAAGACTTATGACCAATACGGAGCAAAGGGAAGAAACCGTCGGGGGACCGCTTTTTACCCCAGGACGAGAAAACTGAGTCCGGGGCATTCCCGCTCGCGTTTTCTTGGGACGAGCACCGGAAGTCCTCGAGCTCAGCCCGTTTCCTTCGCTGCAAGTGCATTTCCAGTGGTTTCTGACACCGGACGAGCGTTCGCCACTCGTTGGAAGCTTCGGCCATCTTTTGGACCGTTTTGGGTCGCACCACAGTTCTCCCTCCAACGAGCTCGCTTCCCGACCTATACCTCCGCAAAACGTGTCAGGGAGCATGCCAGGAGTGTGGGTTGAAGTCCACGGAGCACGAGACCCGAAGATCGAAAGACTTATGACCAATACGGAGCAAAGGGAAGAAACCGTCGGGGGACCGCTTTTTACCCCAGGACGAGAAAACTGAGTCCGGGGCATTCCCGCTCGCGTTTTCTTGGGACGAGCACCGGAAGTCCTCGAGCTCAGCCCGTTTCGTTCGCTGCAAGTGCATTTCCAGTGGTTTCTGACACCGGACGAGCGTTCGCCACTCGTTGGAAGCTTCGGCCATCTTTTGGACCGTTTTGGGTCGCACCACAGTTCTCCCTCCAACGAGCTCGCTTCCCGACCTATACCTCCAGAAAACGTGTCAGGGAGCATGCCAGGAGGGTGGGTTGAAGTGCTCGTAGCACGAGACCCGAAGATCGAAAGACTTATGACCAATACGGAGCAAAGGGAAGAAACCGTCGGGGGGACCGCTTTTTACCCCAGGACGAGAAAACTGGGTCCGGGGCATTCCCGCTCGCGTTTTCTTGGGACGAGCACCGGAAGTCCTCGAGCTCAGCCCGTTTCCTTCGCTGCAAGTGCATTTCCAGTGGTTTCTGACACCGGACGAGCGTTCGCCACTCGTTGGAAGCTTCGGCCATCTTTTGGACCATTTTGGGTCGCACCACAGTTCTCCCTCCAACGAGCTCGCTTCCCGACCTATACCTCCAGAAAACGTGTCAGGGAGCATGCCAGGAGGGTGGGTTGAAGTCCTCGTAGCACGAGACCCGAAGATCGAAAGACTTATGACCAATACGGAGCAAAGGGAAGAAACCGTCGGGGGACCGCTTTTTACCCCAGGACGAGAAAACTGAGTCCGGGGCATTCTCGCTCGCGTTTTCTTGGGACGAGCACCGGAAGTCCTCGAGCTCAGCCCGTTTCCTTCGCTGCAAGTGCATTTCCAGTGGTTTCTGACACCGGACGAGCGTTCGCCACTCGTTGGAAGCTTCGGCCATCTTTTGGACCGTTTTGGGTCGCACCACAGTTCTCCCTCCAACGAGCTCGCTTCCCGACCTATACCTCCGGAAAACGTGTCAGGGAGCATGCCAGGAGTGTGGGTTGAAGTCCTCGGAGCACGAGACCCGAAGATCGAAAGACTTATGACCAATACGGAGCAAAGGGAAGAAACCGTCGGGGGACCGCTTTTTACCCCAGGACGAGAAAACTGAGTCCGGGGCATTCCCGCTCGCGTTTTCTTGGGACGAGCACCGGAAGTCCTCGAGCTCAGCCCGTTTCCTTCGCTGCAAGTGCATTTCCAGTGGTTTCTGACACCGGACGAGCGTTCGCCACTCGTTGGAAGCTTCGGCCATCTTTTGGACCGTTTTGGGTCGCACCACAGTTCTCCCTCCAACGAGCTCGCTTCCCGACCTATACCTTCGGAAAACGTGTCAGGGAGCATGCCAGGAGTGTGGGTTGAAGTCCTCGGAGCACGAGACCCGAAGATCGAAAGACTTATGACCAATACGGAGCAAAGGGAAGAAACCGTCGGGGGACCGCTTTTTACCCCAGGACGAGAAAACTGAGTCCGGGGCATTCCCGCTCGCGTTTTCTTGGGACGAGCACCGGAAGTCCTCCAGCTCAGCCCGTTTCCTTCGCTGCAAGTGCATTTCCAGTGGTTTCTGACACCGGACGAGCGTTCGCCACTCGTTGGAAGCTTCGGCCATCTTTTGGACCGTTTTGGGTCGCACCACAGTTCTCCCTCCAACGAGCTCGCTTCCCGACCTATACCTCCGCAAAACGTGTCAGGGAGCATGCCAGGAGTGTGGGTTGAAGTCCTCGAAGCACGAGACCCGAAGATCGAAAGACTTATGACCAATACGGAGCAAAGGGAAGGAACCGTCGGGGGACCGCTTTTTACCCCAGGACGAGAAAACTGAGTCCGGGGCATTCCCGCTCGCGTTTTCTTGGGACGAGCACCGGATGTCCTCGAGCTCAGCCCGTTTCCTTCGCTGCAAGTGCATTTCCAGTGGTTTCTGACACCGGACGAGCGTTCGCCACTCGTTGGAAGCTTCGGCCATCTTTTGGACCGTTTTGGGTCGCACCACAGTTCTCCCTCCAACGAGCTCGCTTCCCGACCTATACCTCCGCAAAACGTGTCAGGGAGCATGCCAGGAGTGTGGGTTGAAGTCCACGGAGCACGAGACCCGAAGATCGAAAGACTTATGACCAATACGGAGCAAAGGGAAGAAACCGTCGGGGGACCGCTTTTTACCCCAGGACGAGAAAACTGAGTCCGGGGCATTCTCGCTCGCGTTTTCTTGGGACGAGCACCGGAAGTCCTCGAGCTCAGCCCGTTTCCTTCGCTGCAAGTGCATTTCCAGTGGTTTCTGACACCGGACGAGCGTTCGCCACTCGTTGGAAGCTTCGGCCATCTTTTGGACCGTTTTGGGTCGCACCACAGTGCTCCCTCCAACGAGCTCGCTTCCCGACCTATACCTCCGGAAAACGTGTCAGGGAGCATGCCAGGAGTGTGGGTTGAAGTCCTCGGAGCACGAGACCCGAAGATCGAAAGACTTAGGACCAATACGGAGCAAAGGGAAGAAACCGTCGGGGGACCGCTTTTTACCCCAGGACGAGAAAACTGAGTCCGGGGCATTCCCGCTCGCGTTTTCTTGGGACGAGCACCGGAAGTCCTCGAGCTCAGCCCGTTTCCTTCGCTGCAAGTGCATTTCCAGTGGTTTCTGACACCGGACGAGCGTTCGCCACTCGTTGGAAGCTTCAGCCATCTTTTGGACCGTTTTGGGTCGCACCACAGTTCTCCCTCCAACGAGCTCGCTTCCCGACCTATACCTCCGGAAAACGTGTCAGGGAGCATGCCAGGAGTGTGGGTTGAAGTCCTCGGAGCACGAGACCCGAAGATCGAAAGACTTATGACCAATACGGAGCAAAGGGAAGAAACCGTCGGGGGACCGCTTTTTACCCCAGGACGAGAAAACTGAGTCCGGGGCATTCCCGCTCGCGTTTTCTTGGGACGAGCACCGGATGTCCTCGAGCTCAGCCCGTTTCCTTCGCTGCAAGTGCATTTCCAGTGGTTTCTGACACCGGACGAGCGTTCGCCACTCGTTGGAAGCTTCGGCCATCTTTTGGACCGTTTTGGGTCGCACCACAGTTCTCCCTCCAACGAGCTCGCTTCCCGACCTATACCTCCGCAAAACGTGTCAGGGAGCATGCCAGGAGTGTGGGTTGAAGTCCACGGAGCACGAGACCCGAAGATCGAAAGACTTATGACCAATACGGAGCAAAGGGAAGAAACCGTCGGGGGACCGCTTTTTACCCCAGGACGAGAAAACTGAGTCCGGGGCATTCTCGCTCGCGTTTTCTTGGGACGAGCACCGGAAGTCCTCGAGCTCCGCCCGTTTCCTTCGCTGCAAGTGCATTTCCAGTGGTTTCTGACACCGGACGAGCGTTCGCCACTCGTTGGAAGCTTCGGCCATCTTTTGGACCGTTTTGGGTCGCACCACAGTTCTCCCTCCAACGAGCTCGCTTCCCGACCTATACCTCCGGAAAACGTGTCAGGGAGCATGCCAGGAGTGTGGGTTGAAGTCCTCGGAGCACGAGACCCGAAGATCGAAAGACTTATGACCAATACGGAGCAAAGGGAAGAAACCGTCGGGGGACCGCTTTTTACCCCAGGACGAGAAAACTGAGTCCGGGGCATTCCCGCTCGCGTTTTCTTGGGACGAGCACCGGAAGTCCTCGAGCTCAGCCCGTTTCCTTCGCTGCAAGTGCATTTCCAGTGGTTTCTGACACCGGACGAGCGTTCGCCACTCGTTGGAAGCTTCGGCCATCTTTTGGACCGTTTTGGGTCGCACCACAGTTCTCCCTCCAACGAGCTCGCTTCCCGACCTATACCTCCGGAAAACGTGTCAGGGAGCATGCCAGGAGTGTGGGTTGAAGTCCTCGGAGCACGAGACCCGAAGATCGAAAGACTTATGACCAATACGGAGCAAAGGGAAGAAACCGTCAGGGGACCGCTTTTTACCCCAGGACGAGAAAACTGAGTCCGGGGCATTCCCGCTCGCGTTTTCTTGGGACGAGCACCGGAAGACCTCGAGCTCAGCCCGTTTCCTTCGCTGCAAGTGCATTTTCAGTGGTTTCTGACACCGGACGAGCGTTCGCCACTCGTTGGAAGCTTCGGCCATCTTTTGGACCGTTTTGGGTCGCACCACTGTTCTCCCTCCAACGAGCTCGCTTCCCGACCTATACCTCCGCAAAACGTGTCAGGGAGCATGCCAGGAGTGTGGGTTGAAGTCCACGGAGCACGAGACCCGAAGATCGAAAGACTTATGACCAATACGGAGCAAAGGGAAGAAACCGTCGAGGGACCGCTTTTTACTCCAGGACGAGAAAACTGAGTCCGGGGAATTCCCGCTCGCGTTTTCTTGGGACGAGCACCGAAAGTCCTCGAGCTCAGCCCGTTTCCTTCGCTGCAAGTGCATTTCCAGTGGTTTCTGACACCGGACGAGCGTTCGCCACTCGTTGGAAGCTTCGGCCATCTTTTGGACCGTTTTGGGTCGCACCACAGTTCTCCCTCCAACGAGCTCGCTTCCCGACCTATACCTCCGGAAAACGTGTCAGGGAGCATGCCAGGAGTGTGGGTTGAAGTCCTCGGAGCACGAGACCCGAAGATCGAAAGACTTATGACCAATACGGAGCAAAGGGAAGAAACCGTCGGGGGACCGCTTTTTACCCCAGGACGAGAAAACTGAGTCCGGGGCATTCCCGATCGCGTTTTCTTGGGACGAGCACCGGAAGTCCTCGAGCTCAGCCCGTTTCCTTCGCTGCAAGTGCATTTCCAGTGGTTTCTGACACCGGACGAGCGTTCGCCACTCGTTGGAAGCTTCGGCCATCTTTTGGACCGTTTTGGGTCGCACCACAGTTCTCCCTCCAACGAGCTCGCTTCCCGACCTATACCTCCGGAAAACGTGTCAGGGAGCATGCCAGGAGTGTGGGTTGAAGTCCTCGGAGCACGAGACCCGAAGATCGAAAGACTTATGACCAATACGGAGCAAAGGGAAGAAACCGTCGGGGGACCGCTTTTTACCCCAGGACGAGAAAACTGAGTCCGGGGCATTCCCGCTCGCGTTTTCTTGGGACGAGCACCGGAAGTCCTCGAGCTCGGCCCGTTTCCTTCGCTGCAAGTGCATTTCCAGTGGTTTCTGACACCGGACGAGCGTTCGCCACTCGTTGGAAGCTTCGGCCATCTTTTGGACCGTTTTGGGTCGCACCACAGTTCTCCCTCCAACGAGCTCGCTTCCCGACCTATACCTCCGGAAACGTGTCAGGGAGCATGCCAGGAGTGTGGGTTGAAGTCCTCGGAGCACGAGACCCGAAGATCGAAAGACTTATGACCAATACGGAGCAAAGGGAAGAAACCGTCGGGGGACCGCTTTTTACCCCAGGACGAGAAAACTGAGTCCGGGGCATTCCCGCTCGCGTTTTCTTGGGACGAGCACCGGAAGTCCTCGAGCTCGGTCCGTTTCCTTCGCTGCAAGTGCATTTCCAGTGGTTTCTGACACCGGACGAGCGTTCGCCACTCGTTGGAAGCTTCGGCCATCTTTTGGACCGTTTTGGGTCGCACCACAGTTCTCCCTCCAACGAGCTCGCTTCCCGACCTATACCTCCGGAAAACGTGTCAGGGAGCATGCCAGGAGTGTGGGTTGAAGTCCTCGGAGCACGAGACCCGAAGATCGAAAGACTTATGACCAATACGGAGCAAAGGGAAGAAACCGTCGGGGGACCGCTTTTTACCCCAGGACGAGAAAACTGAGTCCGGGGCATTCCCGCTCGCGTTTTCTTGGGACGAGCACCGGAAGTCCTCGAGCTCGGCCCGTTTCCTTCGCTGCAAGTGCATTTCCAGTGGTTTCTGACACCGGACGAGCGTTCGCCACTCGTTGGAAGCTTCGGCCATCTTTTGGACCGTTTTGGGTCGCACCACAGTTCTCCCTCCAACGAGCTCGCTTCCCGACCTATACCTCCGGAAAACGTGTCAGGGAGCATGCCAGGAGTGTGGGTTGAAGTCCTCGGAGCACGAGACCCGAAGATCGAAAGACTTATGACCAATACGGAGCAAAGGGAAGAAACCGTCGGGGGACCGCTTTTTACCCCAGGACGAGAAAACTGAGTCCGGGGCATTCCCGCTCGCGTTTTCTTGGGACGAGCACCGGAAGTCCTCGAGCTCGGCCCGTTTCCTTCGCTGCAAGTGCATTTCCAGTGGTTTCTGACACCGGACGAGCGTTCGCCACTCGTTGGAAGCTTCGGCCATCTTTTGGACCGTTTTGGGTCGCACCACAGTTCTCCCTCCAACGAGCTCGCTTCCCGACCTATACCTCCGGAAAACGTGTCAGGGAGCATGCCAGGAGTGTGGGTTGAAGTCCTCGGAGCACGAGACCCGAAGATCGAAAGACTTATGACCAATACGGAGCAAAGGGAAGAAACCGTCGGGGGACCGCTTTTTACCCCAGGACGAGAAAACTGAGTCCGGGGCATTCCCGCTCGCGTTTTCTTGGGACGAGCACTGGAAGTCCTCGAGCTCGGCCCGTTTCCTTCGCTGCAAGTGCATTTCCAGTGGTTTCTGACACCGGACGAGCGTTCGCCACTCGTTGGAAGCTTCGGCCATCTTTTGGACCGTTTTGGGTCGCACCACAGTTCTCCCTCCAACGAGCTCGCTTCCCGACCTATACCTCCGGAAAACGTGTCAGGGAGCATGCCAGGAGTGTGGGTTGAAGTCCTCGGAGCACGAGACCCGAAGATCGAAAGACTTATGACCAATACGGAGCAAAGGGAAGAAACCGTCGGGGGACCGCTTTTTACCCCAGGACGAGAAAACTGAGTCCGGGGCATTTCCGCTCGCGTTTTCTTGGGACGAGCACCGGAAATCCTCGAGCTCGGCCCGTTTCCTTCGCTGCAAGTGCATTTCCAGTGGTTTCTGACACCGGACGAGCGTTCGCCACTCGTTGGAAGCTTCGGCCATCTTTTGGACCGTTTTGGGTCGCACCACAGTTCTCCCGCCAACGAGCTCGCTTCCCGACCTATACCTCCGGAAAACGTGTCAGGGAGCATGCCAGGAGTGTGGGTTGAAGTCCTCGGAGCACGAGACCCGAAGATCGAAAGACTTATGACCAATACGGAGCAAAGGGAAGAAACCGTCGGGGGACCGCTTTTTACCCCAGGACGAGAAAACTGAGTCCGGGGCATTCCCGCTCGCGTTTTCTTGGGACGAGCACCGGAAGTCCTCGAGCTCGGCCCCTTTCCTGAACTGCAAGTGCATTTCCAGTGGTTTCTGACACCGGACGAGCGTTCGCCACTCGTTGGAAGCTTCGGCCATCTTTTGGACCGTTTTGGGTCGCACCACAGTTCTCCCTCCAACGAGCTCGCTTCCCGACCTATACCTCCGGAAAACGTGTCAGGGAGCATGCCAGGAGTGTGGGTTGAAGTCCTCGGAGCACGAGACCCGAAGATCGAAAGACTTATGACCAATACGGAGCAAAGGGAAGAAACCGTCGGGGGACCGCTTTTTACCCCAGGATGAGAAAACTGAGTCCGGGGCATTCCCGCTCGCGTTTTCTTGGGACGAGCACCGGAAGTCCTCGAGCTCGGCCCGTTTCCTTCGCTGCAAGTGCATTTCCAGTGGTTTCTGACACCGGACGAGCGTTCGCCACTCGTTGGAAGCTTCGGCCATCTTTTGGACCGTTTTGGGTCGCACCACAGTTCTCCCTCCAACGAGCTCGCTTCCCGACCTATACCTCCGGAAAACGTGTCAGGGAGCATGCCAGGAGTGTGGGTTGAAGTCCTCGGAGCACGAGACCCGAAGATCGAAAGACTTATGACCAATACGGAGCAAAGGGAAGAAACCGTCGGGGGACCGCTTTTTACCCCAGGACGAGAAAACTGAGTCCGGGGCATTCCCGCTCGCGTTTTCTTGGGACGAGCACCGGAAGTCCTCGAGCTCGGCCCGTTTCCTTCGCTGCAAGTGCATTTCCAGTGGTTTCTGACACCGGACGAGCGTTCGCCACTCGTTGGAAGCTTCGGCCATCTTTTGGACCGTTTTGGGTCGCACCACAGTTCTCCCTCCAACGAGCTCGCTTCCCGACCTATACCTCCGGAAAACGTGTCAGGGAGCATGCCAGGAGTGTGGGTTGAAGTCCTCGGAGCACGAGACCCGAAGATCGAAAGACTTATGACCAATACGGAGCAAAGGGAAGAAACCGTCGGGGGACCGCTTTTTACCCCAGGACGAGAAAACTGAGTCCGGGGCATTCCCGCTCGCGTTTTCTTGGGACGAGCACTGGAAGTCCTCGAGCTCGGCCCGTTTCCTTCGCTGCAAGTGCATTTTCAGTGGTTTCTGACACCGGACGAGCGTTCGCCACTCGTTGGAAGCTTCGGCCATCTTTTGGACCGTTTTGGGTCGCACCACAGTTCTCCCTCCAACGAGCTCGCTTCCCGACCTATACCTCCGGAAAACGTGTCAGGGAGCATGCCAGGAGTGTGGGTTGAAGTCCTCGGAGCACGAGACCCGAAGATCGAAAGACTTATGACCAATACGGAGCAAAGGGAAGAAACCGTCGGGGGACCGCTTTTTACCCCAGGACGAGAAAACTGAGTCCGGGGCATTCCCGCTCGCGTTTTCTTGGGACGAGCACCGGAAGTCCTCGAGCTCGGCCCGTTTCCTTCGCTGCAAGTGCATTTCCAGTGGTTTCTGACACCGGACGAGCGTTCGCCACTCGTTGGAAGCTTCGGCCATCTTTTGGACCGTTTTGGGTCGCACCACAGTTCTCCCTCCAATGAGCTCGCTTCCCGACCTATACCTCCGGAAAACGTGTCAGAGAGCATGCCAGGAGTGTGGGTTGAAGTCCTCGGAGCACGAGACCCGAAGATCGAAAGACTTATGACCAATACGGAGCAAAGAGAAGAAACCGTCGGGGGACCGCTTTTTACCCCAGGACGAGAAAACTGAGTCCGGGGCATTCCCGCTCGCGTTTTCTTGGGACGAGCACCGGAAGTCCTCGAGCTCGGCCCGTTTCCTTCGCTGCAAGTGCATTTCCAGTGGTTTCTGACACCGGACGAGCGTTCGCCACTCGTTGGAAGCTTCGGCCATCTTTTGGACCGTTTTGGGTCGCACCACAGTTCTCCCTCCAACGAGCTCGCTTCCCGACCTATACCTCCAGAAAACGTGTCAGGGAGCATGCCAGGAGTGTGGGTTGAAGTCCTCGGAGCACGAGATCCGAAGATCGAAAGACTTATGACCAATACGGAGCAAAGGGAAGAAACCGTCGGGGGACCGCTTTTTACCCCAGGACGAGAAAACTGAGTCCGGGGCATTCCCGCTCGCGTTTTCTTGGGACGAGCACCGGAAGTCCTCGAGCTCGGCCCGTTTCCTTCGCTGCAAGTGCATTTCCAGTGGTTTCTGACACCCGGACGAGCGTTCGCCACTCGTTGGAAGCTTCGGCCATCTTTTGGACCGTTTTGGGTCGCACCACAGTTCACCCTCCAACGAGCTCGCTTCCCGACCTATACCTCCGGAAAACGTGTCAGGGAGCATGCCAGGAGTGTGGGTTGAAGTCCTCGGAGCACGAGACCCGAAGATCGAAAGACTTATGACCAATACGGAGCAAAGGGAAGAAACCGTCGGGGGACCGCTTTTTACCCCAGGACGAGAAAACTGAGTCCGGGGCATTCCCGCTCGCGTTTTCTTGGGACGAGCACCGGAAGTCCTCGAGCTCGGCCCGTTTCCTTCGCTGCAAGTGCATTTCCAGTGGTTTCTGACACCGGACGAGCGTTCGCCACTCGTTGGAAGCTTCGGCCATCTTTTGGACCGTTTTGGGTCGCACCACAGTTCTCCCTCCAACGAGCTCGCTTCCCGACCTATACCTCCGGAAAACGTGTCAGGGAGCATGCCAGGAGTGTGGGTTGAAGTCCTCGGAGCACGAGACCCGAAGATCGAAAGACTTATGACCAATACGGAGCAAAGGGAAGAAACCGTCGGGGGACCGCTTTTTACCCCAGGACGAGAAAACTGAGTCCGGGGCATTCCCGCTCGCGTTTTCTTGGGACGAGCACCGGAAGTCCTCGAGCTCGGCCCGTTTCCTTCGCTGCAAGTGCATTTCCAGTGGTTTCTGACACCGGACGAGCGTTCGCCACTCGTTGGAAGCTTCGGCCATCTTTTGGACCGTTTTGGGTCGCACCACAGTTCTCCCTCCAACGAGCTCGCTTCCCGACCTATACCTCCGGAAAACGTGTCAGGGAGCATGCCAGGAGTGTGGGTTGAAGTCCTCGGAGCACGAGACCCGAAGATCGAAAGACTTATGACCAATACGGAGCAAAGGGAAGAAACCGTCGGGGGACCGCTTTTTACCCCAGGATGAGAAAACTGAGTCCGGGGCATTCCCGCTCGCGTTTTCTTGGGACGAGCACCGGAAGTCCTCGAGCTCGGCCCGTTTCCTTCGCTGCAAGTGCATTTCCAGTGGTTTCTGACACCGGACGAGCGTTCGCCACTCGTTGGAAGCTTCGGCCATCTTTTGGACCGTTTTGGGTCGCACCACAGTTCTCCCTCCAACGAGCTCGCTTCCCGACCTATACCTCCGGAAAACGTGTCAGGGAGCATGCCAGGAGTGTGGGTTGAAGTCCTCGGAGCACGAGACCCGAAGATCGAAAGACTTATGACCAATACGGAGCAAAGGGAAGAAACCGTCGGGGGACCGCTTTTTACCCCAGGACGAGAAAACTGAGTCCGGGGCATTCCCGCTCGCGTTTTCTTGGGACGAGCACCGGAAGTCCTCGAGCTCGGCCCGTTTCCTTCGCTGCAAGTGCATTTCCAGTGGTTTCTGACACCGGACGAGCGTTCGCCACTCGTTGGAAGCTTCGGCCATCTTTTGGACCGTTTTGGGTCGCACCACAGTTCTCCCTCCAACGAGCTCGCTTCCCGACCTATACCTCCGGAAAACGTGTCAGGGAGCATGCCAGGAGTGTGGGTTGAAGTCCTCGGAGCACGAGACCCGAAGATCGAAAGACTTATGACCAATACGGAGCAAAGGGAAGAAACCGTCGGGGGACCGCTTTTTACCCCAGGACGAGAAAACTGAGTCCGGGGCATTCCCGCTCGCGTTTTCTTGGGACGAGCACCGGAAGTCCTCGAGCTCGGCCCGTTTCCTTCGCTGCAAGTGCATTTCCAGTGGTTTCTGACACCGGACGAGCGTTCGCCACTCGTTGGAAGCTTCGGCCATCTTTTGGACCGTTTTGGGTCGCACCACAGTTCTCCCTCCAACGAGCTCGCTTCCCGACCTATACCTCCGGAAAACGTGTCAGGGAGCATGCCAGGAGTGTGGGTTGAAGTCCTCGGAGCACGAGACCCGAAGATCGAAAGACTTATGACCAATACGGAGCAAAGGGAAGAAACCGTCGGGGGACCGCTTTTTACCCCAGGACGAGAAAACTGAGTCCGGGGCATTCCCGCTCGCGTTTTCTTGGGACGAGCACCGGAAGTCCTCGAGCTCGGCCCGTTTCCTTCGCTGCAAGTGCATTTCCAGTGGTTTCTGACACCGGACGAGCGTTCGCCACTCGTTGGAAGCTTCGGCCATCTTTTGGACCGTTTTGGGTCGCACCACAGTTCTCCCTCCAACGAGCTCGCTTCCCGACCTATACCTCCGGAAAACGTGTCAGGGAGCATGCCAGGAGTGTGGGTTGAAGTCCTCGGAGCACGAGACCCGAAGATCGAAAGACTTATGACCAATACGGAGCAAAGGGAAGAAACCGTCGGGGGACCGCTTTTTACCCCAGGACGAGAAAACTGAGTCCGGGGCATTCCCGCTCGCGTTTTCTTGGGACGAGCACCGGAAGTCCTCGAGCTCGGCCCGTTTCCTTCGCTGCAAGTGCATTTCCAGTGGTTTCTGACACCGGACGAGCGTTCGCCACTCGTTGGAAGCTTCGGCCATCTTTTGGACCGTTTTGGGTCGCACCACAGTTCTCCCTCCAACGAGCTCGCTTCCCGACCTATACCTCCGGAAAACGTGTCAGGGAGCATGCCAGGAGTGTGGGTTGAAGTCCTCGGAGCACGAGACCCGAAGATTGAAAGACTTATGACCAATACGGAGCAAAGGGAAGAAACCGTCGGGGGACCGCTTTTTACCCCAGGACGAGAAAACTGAGTCCGGGGCATTCCCGCTCGCGTTTTCTTGGGACGAGCACCGGAAGTCCTCGAGCTCGACCCGTTTCCTTCGCTGCAAGTGCATTTCCAGTGGTTTCTGACACCGGACGAGCGTTCGCCACTCGTTGGAAGCTTCGGCCATCTTTTGGACCGTTTTGGGTCGCACCACAGTTCTCCCTCCAACGAGCTCGCTTCCCGACCTATACCTCCGGAAAACGTGTCAGGGAGCATGCCAGGAGTGTGGGTTGAAGTCCTCGGAGCACGAGATCCGAAGATCGAAAGACTTATGACCAATACGGAGCAAAGGGAAGAAACCGTCGGGGGACCGCTTTTTACCCCCAGGACGAGAAAACTGAGTCCGGGGCATTCCCGCTCGCGTTTTCTTGGGACGAGCACCGGAAGTCCTCGAGCTCGGCCCGTTTCCTTCGCTGCAAGTGCATTTCCAGTGGTTTCTGACACCGGACGAGCGTTCGCCACTCGTTGGAAGCTTCGGCCATCTTTTGGACCGTTTTGGGTCGCACCACAGTTCACCCTCCAACGAGCTCGCTTCCCGACCTATACCTCCGGAAAACGTGTCAGGGAGCATGCCAGGAGTGTGGGTTGAAGTCCTCGGAGCACGAGACCCGAAGATCGAAAGACTTATGACCAATACGGAGCAAAGGGAAGAAACCGTCGGGGGACCGCTTTTTACCCCAGGACGAGAAAACTGAGTCCGGGGCATTCCCGCTCGCGTTTTCTTGGGACGAGCACCGGAAGTCCTCGAGCTCGGCCCGTTTCCTTCGCTGCAAGTGCATTTCCAGTGGTTTCTGACACCGGACGAGCGTTCGCCACTCGTTGGAAGCTTCGGCCATCTTTTGGACCGTTTTGGGTCGCACCACAGTTCTCCCTCCAACGAGCTCGCTTCCCGACCTATACCTCCGGAAAACGTGTCAGGGAGCATGCCAGGAGTGTGGGTTGAAGTCCTCGGAGCACGAGACCCGAAGATTGAAAGACTTATGACCAATACGGAGCAAAGGGAAGAAACCGTCGGGGGACCGCTTTTTACCCCAGGACGAGAAAACTGAGTCCGGGGCATTCCCGCTCGCGTTTTCTTGGGACGAGCACCGGAAGTCCTCGAGCTCGACCCGTTTCCTTCGCTGCAAGTGCATTTCCAGTGGTTTCTGACACCGGACGAGCGTTCGCCACTCGTTGGAAGCTTCGGCCATCTTTTGGACCGTTTTGGGTCGCACCACAGTTCTCCCTCCAACGAGCTCGCTTCCCGACCTATACCTCCGGAAAACGTGTCAGGGAGCATGCCAGGAGTGTGGGTTGAAGTCCTCGGAGCACGAGATCCGAAGATCGAAAGACTTATGACCAATACGGAGCAAAGGGAAGAAACCGTCGGGGGACCGCTTTTTACCCCAGGACGAGAAAACTGAGTCCGGGGCATTCCCGCTCGCGTTTTCTTGGGACGAGCACCGGAAGTCCTCGAGCTCGGCCCGTTTCCTTCGCTGCAAGTGCATTTCCAGTGGTTTCTGACACCGGACGAGCGTTCGCCACTCGTTGGAAGCTTCGGCCATCTTTTGGACCGTTTTGGGTCGCACCACAGTTCACCCTCCAACGAGCTCGCTTCCCGACCTATACCTCCGGAAAACGTGTCAGGGAGCATGCCAGGAGTGTGGGTTGAAGTCCTCGGAGCACGAGACCCGAAGATCGAAAGACTTATGACCAATACGGAGCAAAGGGAAGAAACCGTCGGGGGACCGCTTTTTACCCCAGGACGAGAAAACTGAGTCCGGGGCATTCCCCGCTCGCGTTTTCTTGGGACGAGCACCGGAAGTCCTCGAGCTCGGCCCGTTTCCTTCGCTGCAAGTGCATTTCCAGTGGTTTCTGACACCGGACGAGCGTTCGCCACTCGTTGGAAGCTTCGGCCATCTTTTGGACCGTTTTGGGTCGCACCACAGTTCTCCCTCCAACGAGCTCGCTTCCCGACCTATACCTCCGGAAAACGTGTCAGGGAGCATGCCAGGAGTGTGGGTTGAAGTCCTCGGAGCACGAGACCCGAAGATCGAAAGACTTATGACCAATACGGAGCAAAGGGAAGAAACCGTCGGGGGACCGCTTTTTACCCCAGGACGAGAAAACTGAGTCCGGGGCATTCCCGCTCGCGTTTTCTTGGGACGAGCACCGGAAGTCCTCGAGCTCGGCCCGTTTCCTTCGCTGCAAGTGCATTTCCAGTGGTTTCTGACACCGGACGAGCGTTCGCCACTCGTTGGAAGCTTCGGCCATCTTTTGGACCGTTTTGGGTCGCACCACAGTTCTCCCTCCAACGAGCTCGCTTCCCGACCTATACCTCCGGAAAACGTGTCAGGGAGCATGCCAGGAGTGTGGGTTGAAGTCCTCGGAGCACGAGACCCGAAGATCGAAAGACTTATGACCAATACGGAGCAAAGGGAAGAAACCGTCGGGGGACCGCTTTTTACCCCAGGACGAGAAAACTGAGTCCGGGGCATTCCCGCTCGCGTTTTCTTGGGACGAGCACCGGAAGTCCTCGAGCTCGGCCCGTTTCCTTCGCTGCAAGTGCATTTCCAGTGGTTTCTGACACCGGACGAGCGTTCGCCACTCGTTGGAAGCTTCGGCCATCTTTTGGACCGTTTTGGGTCGCACCACAGTTCTCCCTCCAACGAGCTCGCTTCCCGACCTATACCTCCGGAAAACGTGTCAGGGAGCATGCCAGGAGTGTGGGTTGAAGTCCTCGGAGCACGAGACCCGAAGATCGAAAGACTTATGACCAATACGGAGCAAAGGGAAGAAACCGTCGGGGGACCGCTTTTTACCCCAGGACGAGAAAACTGAGTCCGGGGCATTCCCGCTCGCGTTTTCTTGGGACGAGCACCGGAAGTCCTCGAGCTCGGCCCGTTTCCTTCGCTGCAAGTGCATTTCCAGTGGTTTCTGACACCGGACGAGCGTTCGCCACTCGTTGGAAGCTTCGGCCATCTTTTGGACCGTTTTGGGTCGCACCACAGTTCTCCCTCCAACGAGCTCGCTTCCCGACCTATACCTCCGGAAAACGTGTCAGGGAGCATGCCAGGAGTGTGGGTTGAAGTCCTCGGAGCACGAGACCCGAAGATCGAAAGACTTATGACCAATACGGAGCAAAGGGAAGAAACCGTCGGGGGACCGCTTTTTACCCCAGGACGAGAAAACTGAGTCCGGGGCATTCCCGCTCGCGTTTTCTTGGGACGAGCACCGGAAGTCCTCGAGCTCGGCCCGTTTCCTTCGCTGCAAGTGCATTTCCAGTGGTTTCTGACACCGGACGAGCGTTCGCCACTCGTTGGAAGCTTCGGCCATCTTTTGGACCGTTTTGGGTCGCACCACAGTTCTCCCTCCAACGAGCTCGCTTCCCGACCTATACCTCCGGAAAACGTGTCAGGGAGCATGCCAGGAGTGTGGGTTGAAGTCCTCGGAGCACGAGATCCGAAGATCGAAAGACTTATGACCAATACGGAGCAAAGGGAAGAAACCGTCGGGGGACCCGCTTTTTACCCCAGGACGAGAAAACTGAGTCCGGGGCATTCCCCGCTCGCGTTTTCTTGGGACGAGCACCGGAAGTCCTCGAGCTCGGCCCGTTTCCTTCGCTGCAAGTGCATTTCCAGTGGTTTCTGACACCGGACGAGCGTTCGCCACTCGTTGGAAGCTTCGGCCATCTTTTGGACCGTTTTGGGTCGCACCACAGTTCTCCCCTCCAACGAGCTCGCTTCCCGACCTATACCTCCGGAAAACGTGTCAGGGAGCATGCCAGGAGTGTGGGTTGAAGTCCTCGGAGCACGAGACCCGAAGATCGAAAGACTTATGACCAATACGGAGCAAAGGGAAGAAACCGTCGGGGGACCGCTTTTTACCCCAGGACGAGAAAACTGAGTCCGGGGCATTCCCGCTCGCGTTTTCTTGGGACGAGCACCGGAAGTCCTCGAGCTCGGCCCGTTTCCTTCGCTGCAAGTGCATTTCCAGTGGTTTCTGACACCGGACGAGCGTTCGCCACTCGTTGGAAGCTTCGGCCATCTTTTGGACCGTTTTGGGTCGCACCACAGTTCTCCCTCCAACGAGCTCGCTTCCCGACCTATACCTCCGGAAAACGTGTCAGGGAGCATGCCAGGAGTGTGGGTTGAAGTCCTCGGAGCACGAGACCCGAAGATCGAAAGACTTATGACCAATACGGAGCAAAGGGAAGAAACCGTCGGGGGACCGCTTTTTACCCCAGGACGAGAAAACTGAGTCCGGGGCATTCCCGCTCGCGTTTTCTTGGGACGAGCACCGGAAGTCCTCGAGCTCGACCCGTTTCCTTCGCTGCAAGTGCATTTCCAGTGGTTTCTGACACCGGACGAGCGTTCGCCACTCGTTGGAAGCTTCGGCCATCTTTTGGACCGTTTTGGGTCGCACCACAGTTCTCCCTCCAACGAGCTCGCTTCCCGACCTATACCTCCGGAAAACGTGTCAGGGAGCATGCCAGGAGTGTGGGTTGAAGTCCTCGGAGCACGAGATCCGAAGATCGAAAGACTTATGACCAATACGGAGCAAAGGGAAGAAACCGTCGGGGGACCGCTTTTTACCCCAGGACGAGAAAACTGAGTCCGGGGCATTCCCGCTCGCGTTTTCTTGGGACGAGCACCGGAAGTCCTCGAGCTCGGCCCGTTTCCTTCGCTGCAAGTGCATTTCCAGTGGTTTCTGACACCGAACGAGCGTTCGCCACTCGTTGGAAGCTTCGGCCATCTTTTGGACCGTTTTGGGTCGCACCACAGTTCTCCCTCCAACGAGCTCGCTTCCCGACCTATACCTCCGGAAAACGTGTCAGGGAGCATGCCAGGAGTGTGGGTTGAAGTCCTCGGAGCACGAGACCCGAAGATCGAAAGACTTATGACCAATACGGAGCAAAGGGAAGAAACCGTCGGGGGACCGCTTTTTACCCCAGGACGAGAAAACTGAGTCCGGGGCATTCCCCGCTCGCGTTTTCTTGGGACGAGCACCGGAAGTCCTCGAGCTCGGCCCGTTTCCTTCGCTGCAAGTGCATTTCCAGTGGTTTCTGACACCGGACGAGCGTTCGCCACTCGTTGGAAGCTTCGGCCATCTTTTGGACCGTTTTGGGTCGCACCACAGTTCTCCCTCCAACGAGCTCGCTTCCCGACCTATACCTCCGGAAAACGTGTCAGGGAGCATGCCAGGAGTGTGGGTTGAAGTCCTCGGAGCACGAGACCCGAAGATCGAAAGACTTATGACCAATACGGAGCAAAGGGAAGAAACCGTCGGGGGACCGCTTTTTACCCCAGGACGAGAAAACTGAGTCCGGGGCATTCCCGCTCGCGTTTTCTTGGGACGAGCACCGGAAGTCCTCGAGCTCGGCCCGTTTCCTTCGCTGCAAGTGCATTTCCAGTGGTTTCTGACACCGGACGAGCGTTCGCCACTCGTTGGAAGCTTCGGCCATCTTTTGGACCGTTTTGGGTCGCACCACAGTTCTCCCTCCAACGAGCTCGCTTCCCGACCTATACCTCCGGAAAACGTGTCAGGGAGCATGCCAGGAGTGTGGGTTGAAGTCCTCGGAGCACGAGACCCGAAGATCGAAAGACTTATGACCAATACGGAGCAAAGGGAAGAAACCGTCGGGGGACCGCTTTTTACCCCAGGACGAGAAAACTGAGTCCGGGGCATTCCCCGCTCGCGTTTTCTTGGGACGAGCACCGGAAGTCCTCGAGCTCGGCCCGTTTCCTTCGCTGCAAGTGCATTTCCAGTGGTTTCTGACACCGGACGAGCGTTCGCCACTCGTTGGAAGCTTCGGCCATCTTTTGGACCGTTTTGGGTCGCACCACAGTTCTCCCTCCAACGAGCTCGCTTCCCGACCTATACCTCCGGAAAACGTGTCAGGGAGCATGCCAGGAGTGTGGGTTGAAGTCCTCGGAGCACGAGACCCGAAGATCGAAAGACTTATGACCAATACGGAGCAAAGGGAAGAAACCGTCGGGGGACCGCTTTTTACCCCAGGACGAGAAAACTGAGTCCGGGGCATTCCCGCTCGCGTTTTCTTGGGACGAGCACCGGAAGTCCTCGAGCTCGGCCCGTTTCCTTCGCTGCAAGTGCATTTCCAGTGGTTTCTGACACCGGACGAGCGTTCGCCACTCGTTGGAAGCTTCGGCCATCTTTTGGACCGTTTTGGGTCGCACCACAGTTCTCCCTCCAACGAGCTCGCTTCCCGACCTATACCTCCGGAAAACGTGTCAGGGAGCATGCCAGGAGTGTGGGTTGAAGTCCTCGGAGCACGAGATCCGAAGATCGAAAGACTTATGACCAATACGGAGCAAAGGGAAGAAACCGTCGGGGGACCGCTTTTTACCCCAGGACGAGAAAACTGAGTCCGGGGCATTCCCGCTCGCGTTTTCTTGGGACGAGCACCGGAAGTCCTCGAGCTCGGCCCGTTTCCTTCGCTGCAAGTGCATTTCCAGTGGTTTCTGACACCGGACGAGCGTTCGCCACTCGTTGGAAGCTTCGGCCATCTTTTGGACCGTTTTGGGTCGCACCACAGTTCTCCCTCCAACGAGCTCGCTTCCCGACCTATACCTCCGGAAAACGTGTCAGGGAGCATGCCAGGAGTGTGGGTTGAAGTCCTCGGAGCACGAGACCCGAAGATCGAAAGACTTATGACCAATACGGAGCAAAGGGAAGAAACCGTCGGGGGACCGCTTTTTACCCCAGGACGAGAAAACTGAGTCCGGGGCATTCCCGCTCGCGTTTTCTTGGGACGAGCACCGGAAGTCCTCGAGCTCGGCCCGTTTCCTTCGCTGCAAAGTGCATTTCCAGTGGTTTCTGACACCGGACGAGCGTTCGCCACTCGTTGGAAGCTTCGGCCATCTTTTGGACCGTTTTGGGTCGCACCACAGTTCTCCCTCCAACGAGCTCGCTTCCCGACCTATACCTCCGGAAAACGTGTCAGGGAGCATGCCAGGAGTGTGGGTTGAAGTCCTCGGAGCACGAGACCCGAAGATCGAAAGACTTATGACCAATACGGAGCAAAGGGAAGAAACCGTCGGGGGACCGCTTTTTTACCCCAGGACGAGAAAACTGAGTCCGGGGCATTCCCGCTCGCGTTTTCTTGGGACGAGCACCGGAAGTCCTCGAGCTCGACCCGTTTCCTTCGCTGCAAGTGCATTTCCAGTGGTTTCTGACACCGGACGAGCGTTCGCCACTCGTTGGAAGCTTCGGCCATCTTTTGGACCGTTTTGGGTCGCACCACAGTTCTCCCTCCAACGAGCTCGCTTCCCGACCTATACCTCCGGAAAACGTGTCAGGGAGCATGCCAGGAGTGTGGGTTGAAGTCCTCGGAGCACGAGATCCGAAGATCGAAAGACTTATGACCAATACGGAGCAAAGGGAAGAAACCGTCGGGGGACCGCTTTTTACCCCAGGACGAGAAAACTGAGTCCGGGGCATTCCCGCTCGCGTTTTCTTGGGACGAGCACCGGAAGTCCTCGAGCTCGGCCCGTTTCCTTCGCTGCAAGTGCATTTCCAGTGGTTTCTGACACCGAACGAGCGTTCGCCACTCGTTGGAAGCTTCGGCCATCTTTTGGACCGTTTTGGGTCGCACCACAGTTCTCCCTCCAACGAGCTCGCTTCCCGACCTATACCTCCGGAAAACGTGTCAGGGAGCATGCCAGGAGTGTGGGTTGAAGTCCTCGGAGCACGAGACCCGAAGATCGAAAGACTTATGACCAATACGGAGCAAAGGGAAGAAACCGTCGGGGGACCCGCTTTTTACCCCAGGACGAGAAAACTGAGTCCGGGGCATTCCCGCTCGCGTTTTCTTGGGACGAGCACCGGAAGTCCTCGAGCTCGGCCCGTTTCCTTCGCTGCAAGTGCATTTCCAGTGGTTTCTGACACCGGACGAGCGTTCGCCACTCGTTGGAAGCTTCGGCCATCTTTTGGACCGTTTTGGGTCGCACCACAGTTCTCCCTCCAACGAGCTCGCTTCCCCGACCTATACCTCCGGAAAACGTGTCAGGGAGCATGCCAGGAGTGTGGGTTGAAGTCCTCGGAGCACGAGACCCGAAGATCGAAAGACTTATGACCAATACGGAGCAAAGGGAAGAAACCGTCGGGGGACCGCTTTTTACCCCAGGACGAGAAAACTGAGTCCGGGGCATTCCCCGCTCGCGTTTTTCTTGGGACGAGCACCGGAAGTCCTCGAGCTCGGCCCGTTTCCTTCGCTGCAAGTGCATTTCCAGTGGTTTCTGACACCGGACGAGCGTTCGCCACTCGTTGGAAGCTTCGGCCATCTTTTGGACCGTTTTGGGTCGCACCACAGTTCTCCCTCCAACGAGCTCGCTTCCCGACCTATACCTCCGGAAAACGTGTCAGGGAGCATGCCAGGAGTGTGGGTTGAAGTCCTCGGAGCACGAGACCCGAAGATCGAAAGACTTATGACCAATACGGAGCAAAGGGAAGAAACCGTCGGGGGACCGCTTTTTACCCCAGGACGAGAAAACTGAGTCCGGGGCATTCCCGCTCGCGTTTTCTTGGGACGAGCACCGGAAGTCCTCGAGCTCGGCCCGTTTCCTTCGCTGCAAGTGCATTTCCAGTGGTTTCTGACACCGGACGAGCGTTCGCCACTCGTTGGAAGCTTCGGCCATCTTTTGGACCGTTTTGGGTCGCACCACAGTTCTCCCTCCAACGAGCTCGCTTCCCGACCTATACCTCCGGAAAACGTGTCAGGGAGCATGCCAGGAGTGTGGGTTGAAGTCCTCGGAGCACGAGACCCGAAGATCGAAAGACTTATGACCAATACGGAGCAAAGGGAAGAAACCGTCGGGGGACCGCTTTTTACCCCAGGACGAGAAAACTGAGTCCGGGGCATTCCCCGCTCGCGTTTTCTTGGGACGAGCACCGGAAGTCCTCGAGCTCGGCCCCGTTTCCTTCGCTGCAAGTGCATTTCCAGTGGTTTCTGACACCGGACGAGCGTTCGCCCACTCGTTGGAAGCTTCGGCCATCTTTTGGACCGTTTTGGGTCGCACCACAGTTCTCCCTCCAACGAGCTCGCTTCCCGACCTATACCTCCGGAAAACGTGTCAGGGAGCATGCCAGGAGTGTGGGTTGAAGTCCTCGGAGCACGAGACCCGAAGATCGAAAGACTTATGACCAATACGGAGCAAAGGGAAGAAACCGTCGGGGGACCGCTTTTTACCCCAGGACGAGAAAACTGAGTCCGGGGCATTCCCGCCTCGCGTTTTCTTGGGACGAGCACCGGAAGTCCTCGAGCTCGGCCCGTTTCCTTCGCTGCAAGTGCATTTCCAGTGGTTTCTGACACCGGACGAGCGTTCGCCACTCGTTGGAAGCTTCGGCCATCTTTTGGACCGTTTTGGGTCGCACCACAGTTCTCCCTCCAACGAGCTCGCTTCCCGACCTATACCTCCGGAAAACGTGTCAGGGAGCATGCCAGGAGTGTGGGTTGAAGTCCTCGGAGCACGAGACCCAAAGATCGAAAGACTTATGACCAATACGGAGCAAAGGGAAGAAACCGTCGGGGGACCGCTTTTTACCCCAGGACGAGAAAACTGAGTCCGGGGCATTCCCCGCTCGCGTTTTCTTGGGACGAGCACCGGAAGTCCTCGAGCTCGGCCCGTTTCCTTCGCTGCAAGTGCATTTCCAGTGGTTTCTGACACCGGACGAGCGTTCGCCACTCGTTGGAA